>NW_022196891.1:57176123-57211902 GCF_008632895.1 Mastomys coucha | reverse complement strand
TTTTAAAATCTTCCTTTTCTTCTCAGGGACAGAGCTCTTTCAGTTTAATGCACTTAATGCAATCTATGGGTCAGTTACCTTGAGGCTTTCTGACTTTGTGACCTCATGAAACTGAGCAGGGTGAGTGTTTTTCTCTTTCTGTCCTCTTACTGGGGCTATTTCCCAGGCAAGATTATACCTACTATAATCCAGAGGTTAGAGTTGGCCTTATACTGTACATTAACAGAAAGATAAAGGGAGACAGCCTTATGGGTGATCAAGTTGAGGAAGAACTGGCCACCAGAGTCACCATTGGAATGGCTGGTGGTAAGTTGGAGTGGCTAGTTCCAAGCTGGAATGGTAAAGCCTGGCTGTGGCAGGGCATGGACTAAGGGAAGGCAGGGTTAGATAATTAGGTCTGTCAAATAGTCTCAACCAACACCCATAGGTGGCACTAAAGATTTGGAAATGTGACTTCCACTGGGCACAGGAGGGTCAAGGGAGCCAGGAGAGAAACAAGAGGGAGGTGGGAAGCAGACTGGACCACTGCTGATCCAGGACACCAAATCATAGATAAGACCAGAGCCTTCTCACTAATGACCTTTGTGATAGTAAGGAAAGAGTGAGATTAAGAATTCTGAAGAGATGGAGAGCAGGCAAGAAAAGGAAGAGGAATGCGGAGAGGAGGAAGGAGGCACAGCGTGGAGTAGAAGGATGGAGAGGGATGAGATGGCAAATCTGTAATGGCAGAGTAGAAACAGTGGACCTGGGACACGGAACAGGGAGCAGGGACACTGGGAAGGACAGCTCACTTTAAAGGTTAATGCAGAGGAGACACGTAGGGTAGACGTGAGCTTGTAACTGCTTAAGAGAGAGTACTCAGAGAAAGCAGGATTGAAGAGGCATACGTCCACGATTCCTACAAAGGATGGACAAGACACACACCTTTCCT
Organism: Mastomys coucha; assembly: GCF_008632895.1. Lineage (NCBI taxonomy): Eukaryota > Metazoa > Chordata > Mammalia > Rodentia > Muridae > Mastomys > Mastomys coucha. The sequence goes on along the minus strand of NW_022196891.1, from coordinate 57,210,971 downwards.
TCAGGATCTTTTATTAACATATAGAAAATGTGTTTAAAAAAGGAACTATACAGAGGCTAAAAGCAACCGGGACTAAAAATACTAGTTAACAATGGTTAACAAGCAGATTCCAGTCTTTGAGCTACAGCGCCATGAAAGGATGGGGCAAGCTGGCTCTCCCTCTTCATTCCTCTATAGCCTTTTATTTGATATCATCAGGGTGCATACCACCTGATGAGCATATACCATATACCCCTTCTCTTCTTCTTCCTTTTGGCCTTTTTTTTTTTTTAAAGAACCTTTTCAAGAACAGTGTAGCTACAAAGTCAGTAAATTCGTTTGTCTTTGTTATTTTTACCCAAAAAGGCTATTAAAGGTTAAAACCACAAATTCAAATTCGGAGGGAATGTAGGATTTGGTGTTTATGATTTCTCAGGACGGCAACTGAGAGACCACCAGGATGAGTGTCATCTGCTTGGAGCCCCAGGCAATAAAACCCCTCAGAGTCACAGTGACTTGTTTTGGGCACCTGGAAATTTCTATAGGCTTGAGGGTACTTGGGGTTAGTGTATGTGTGTGTGTGTGTGTGTGTGTGTGTGTGTGTGTGTGTGTAAATATAGGAGGAAAGAGCATGTATGTTAAAGAGAAGCAGGAGGGACTAGACTCTTACAGATTCTGACTCTGATTTGTTAGTCCCTGCAGCATCCATCCCCATGCCTGAAAGGGGATAGTGAACAAAGGAACTAGCATAGGATTACTCTGCTGAGTGCTTGCTGTATCTAATAAGTGTCTGACGTTCTCCAGAGGAGTTCCCACTTTTGGGGGACCTGAATTCCCTGTTGGGAAGACCTAGTCCTTTTAACATAAATGTCTAAAGAGAGAAATGGGGCTCCGTGCTGGGAGTTGTTCAATAGTTGAATCCACCAAGTTTCTGATATCTTTCAAAAATCTTTCAAAGTAACAAAGCTAGTCAGGATTGTAGCAAACTGTTATCCTACCCTTCTCTCTCACTGGGATAAGAGATGGGTAAGGAGTGGGAGAAAGGAAATGAAAAAATAAACACACAAAACTCCTCTCCTGACTTCTTGTAGCTCCAGTTTTTACAAATGTCCTGCCATGTTCCTTCAGGGAACACTAGGATCTGGGAGGGGGTTCTGTGAATTTTCCCTGCAATCTGATGATTTTAGCCTAGAAATTCATAGAATATTTGTATTTTCTGCTATTTGTAGTTGTTTGAACACACTCATTAACGCTTCCTTTGCAAATTCTAGGGTCAAACCCTAGGCAAGAACACAGTGTTATCCTGTGGTCTCTCCTTCCTTGATCCTGGTTCTATCTCTTGTTCTAGTTTAGAGAGGAATCTGTGTTAGAAAAGAGAAGCGGCTCTACTGGTTAGGCCCTGGGGTGGGAGGTCATGTTTGTGTCTGACTTCGAAACTTTAAACAGAAGAAATAAGAATTGCTTCCGGGCTATTTCTTACTACTTCTAACAGTTGGGGCTGAGGGTCCCTTGGATCCTCAGTGGCGCAGCAGGGAAAAAAACCCAAAAATTTCCATTTGTTAAAAGGAAAAGGAGAGGTGGATGGAGTTAGAAACACTGTCATGAGAATGGCAGTGAGGTTCAAGATGGCAGCCACCTGGTAAATGGGACAGCAGCTTTACAAACTGGAAAAACCAAGGCTGCTTGTGTTAGACAGAGACAGTGCTACTACTCAGAAACCATGTGACTTCATATACGCTATCCAACAATCCTGTGCTTTCACTTCCTTCTTCTAGAAAATGATTAAAGCTTACTGTGGATTGGGGCGAGAGTTCAATGAAGTAATTGGTGTGGAGCCCTTTGCACAGAATCTGATCAATAGGTATACAACAGAAACTGGTTTTCTCAGTCTCTATTAGGAAAGACAGATTTTTTTTTAAAATCGTACCAGGCTACTCCCATTTATGTCTAATTGGCTGTGTGAAGTCAAGTAAGCTGCCTGCCTACGTCAGCCTTGCTTTCCTTGAGTATGACATGGGAGGTTCGTATTACGTGAGCTCCAGAACTTCCTTTGGCTCTGAAGGAGTATTCTTCAATGTTTGTCTAGGAGGCAGGGTTTAGTATATTAGTGCTCAATGACAGATTGTTTAAAGGCTACAGGTTTCTCTGTGGGTTGTAAAAGCATTGACAAGAGAAAAACAGTTCTCATTCATATCTGCCCTCCAACACTAGCCCCGTCCTGAAGTGGCCCAGGTTTCCTGAGTGTAGTTTGCCTACATCTCAAAGACTCTTGTACTTTCTCTCCAGAGCCCAATGGTAGCAGCTAACCAACGGCTATACCCAGGAGAGTGTCGGGGTCCGGGGCTGAAAGGATTCAATATTTCCAAGTTAGAAATTGAGCTTTAACCTAGTCTTACTATTCAAATAATAGGAGCTGTTCTCTTTAAGTTAATAGAGGAGATCTTAGGAACCAGGACCTCATTTAATGGATATCCTGCAATAGTCTTCTTAAGCTGTGGAAGGAGTAAGGATTTCCTGTTTGGGAAAAAAACATAACACTGTCCAGAGACTGTGAGGTTTGCCAAGGACCTTTGGACAATGAAATGCTGCAGGTGCACTGAAGTCATGCTTAGGGTGAAGAGTGACCTTAAAAAAATAAATCAGAACTGCTTGAGATGACAAACCAGGCTGTGCTAGCTGGGAAAGGAAGTGTGAGGTTAAGGTATGATTGGTTGATCAGCAAAAAAAAAAAAAAAAGCTCCCTCTCTTCATACTTCTGGGCAGTAGAGCTGTTGGTGGCCTCTTACCTCAGTCGAAGGGTCGAATCCGCCAATGCTGATGCCTTAGCTGTGGTCACTCCTGTGGTTTCTGTGTTTCCACTGTGGGGCCATCTCTAAGGTTTGCTTTTATTTTATAAGACTCTATCAGCTTCTTTTCTTTAACTTACTTTCTTTTCCCCCTAGCTATTTTCTCAGATTCCCTAAGAAGACAAAACTGGTTGAACTAAATCCAGGATGGATTTAGTTAGGATGAACCCAAGCCACTCTTTCCAAAGGGACCCTCATCGGCACCAACACACACATCCCCTGAAAACAGCAACCTCCCCTCATCCTGGTGACCTATCAGGAGTTGTTTTCCCTACGTAATCTGAGTAGTTTTCATTCATTTCCTGAGGTCCCTTTTTGCCTGGCAGTGCCAAAATGCTTTAGTATTATCAGGAGAGATGTATGGGAGAGTTGGGTGTGGAAGAAGCAAAGGCTTAGAGGGAAGCAGTTTGTCAAAGAATTTCAGAAAATTGTTCTGAGGGCCCAGCCGGATAATAAAAGAGAAGCTACAAGCCTCAGTCCAGAAGCCAGCTCTGTCCCCTTTTTCCCCAGAGGAGAGAACCTTTGATGCTTTGTTATATGAATAAGAGAGACCACCCAGGGAGGATGGATGAGAACCAAGCGTCATTGTGAAGCCTTGGCAAGTTTGAGGTAAGCTAAGCATTATCTCACCTCCTCTAGGATTTATTTGGATATTAGTCCTTCTTATGGATATTTCAGAGTAGACAGTAGGATGTAAATAGAGGTGAAAAATGATCTTCCCTTCTCCCTCTTCAGAGGGACTGAAATGCAACCAAGGAATTAGATCCACTAGGAGTTTTGTGATTATCAAGCAATGGATAGAAAAGAGTGTATTCTGGGGAAGTGCTTTCCCCCCTTCCAGAAATCCCAGGGGGAAGAAAAAGAAAAGGCCATACTTCCAGGTGTGTTTTCAAATGTCCACGACTCTCACAAATCCCATTTTTCTTTCTCCAGAGAAAAGGACCAAGGGGAGCTCACCAAACCTTTCTCAATGGATGCTTTGAAAAAGCTCATTGAAAAGATTCTGTAATGACCTCTTGTTCCATAATCTTTAGCTCTCTGTCCTGATACTAGATTTTAAATTAAAGATGTGTTTAAGATAGCTTGTATAGAGCTCACTGGCAAGGCAACCTTGGTCCTTTAAATTTGCCTTTGAAATGAGAGTTTTCTCTCTAGAAGGAGCTGATTGGCTCCCCAGTGGAAGGCCACAAGGACATTAGGGGCGAGTCTCACCTCTATAGAGATAGGGTGTTAGGTAGCTGGGGGAGGGGGACATTTAGATATCTGGGAGCTTGCTCCGAATTTCTCTGCTGTCATGTTGCTGTTCTTTTACAAATCAGTTTCCTGAACAAATGGGTTCTGGGTCCTGGTTTGGTCTGAGGTTAACAGAATCATAAAAACTATGCTGCTTCCTGTCCTACTTCTCACAAGTGATTCAGTGGGCATCTGGGAGCTGTGAGTACCACTCTGCCTCTCTTACCAAGTCCCCCTTTATCCAGTAAGTCGGGTCTGAAAGTCAACACTTTCTACACAGTTGTCATCTTCACCATTACTGTCTTCATCTTCCAGAAGTAGCCCTGGGACAATGAGAATTCAGTATAGAAACAATCTTTCTATGATTGGGCCTGCAAAAAAGGAAGAGTGGCCCGGCTCTTGACTCTAGGCAGTGAATCCATGGCAGTCTCTGGTGACTGGTTGTTACCTTTGTTGTTGTTGTTTGGGTTTTTGTGTAAGTGTACCTTCTAATATGCCTGCAATTATACCATCTTCTTGATAGGGCCCCCTTCCAGTCATTTTGAGTCCCTTATGGGAATCTTGGGTGATTAGGATGGGTGCTAAGTAATGCTGCCTGCTCCTCAGGGACAAAGCCAGGTGTGAGAAAGAGCAGATTAAAAACTGGAATCCGTTAAGCAGCCAAGTGAAGGAAGAAGTTAAGCCAGTCAACTTCAGAAGCTTTGAGTTAAACTCCCCGTGGATCTTGAGAAGACAGTTTCTTCAAAACATAGAGTTTGGGGGGACTCCCTCTACTTAACAAAAGGGATGTCTAAACCCTTTTACAGAAGGTTGGATGAGCTGATCTTTGAAGTCTCTTCCTTACTTTAAAATTCTTTTAAATGAAATCTAGGCAATACAGCTGATGCTATTTATAAAAATATTCCACAGGATAAAATAGTTCCAATGAAAAGCAGGTTTGGGTTTCCATTGATGTTTCTTGATTTTTTTTTTCCTGGAAGTGATGACACAAAATTTTGTTCCATTTCAGCTCCCTTGATGAGGTGGGCTGTTCAGGCGCACCCAAGTCCTTGGCTCTACTTTCACAGGCGTAATGGCTTCAGCTTCTTTTGGCATTGTTTTTTTTTTTTTTTTTTGGTTTGTGTGTATGTGTGTGTGTATGTGTGTGTGTATGTGGTGTGTGTGTGTGTGTGTGTGTGTGTGTGTGTGTGTGTCTATGGGAGACAGAGTTCTGAGTCATCTCTTTTCCCCTTCTTTCTTTCCCCTCCCTTTCTCCCTGTCCTTCTCAGGGATTCTAGCTTTTCCTTAATTGTGATGACTCACCAAGGCCAAGGTGAGTCATCAAAGCTTGGTTAGATGGTGACTGTTTCTATTTCAAGATGCCAACTTATTCAGTAACTGGTTGGCACAGGCATTCTCTTTGATTCTGCTTTCCCATCACAGATTGTTAAACCTAAAGGGGCATTAGAAAACTTTTTGGTCTAAACTCTGATTCAATTGAGTGAGGAAACTAAGGCCCAGAGATTTAAACAAACCCATCAAGGGCTTGTAGCTGTCATGGTGACAGAGACAACCTTGTATCACACTCTTCAGGTCCCTCTTTAGGCGTGCTTACCTCCAGTTCTGCATGGTTGGCTCCCATCTAGTTAAATATCAGATAACTTATAGGCTTCCCTCTCTTCCTTCTTCTCTTAGCTGCTTGAAGTCCATTGATGGATTAAAAAGTGAAAACTCCACCTGTGTTTTTGACCTTGAGTAGGTCACAAAGATGGGGGAGGCTAAAGAAAAATGACAAGCTAACTCCAATGTCACGATGCTAGGCAGGTGATCATCAACCCAGGAGGACTCTTGCTTCTGGCTCAAAGCTTGGTTAGATGGTGGCTGTTTCTATTTCAAGATGCCAACTTATTCAGTAACTGGTTGGCACAGGCATAAGATGCCCCAGACAGTAGCCATGGGCCTTCTTAGCACACATTGGGTCCTCAGAGATGGGAGGGGACAAGGAGACAGGGAAAAGGCAGCTGAGAAACTTGGCACAGTTTAGGCAGATGCTGCAGGGAAGACTGGCTGGTTTTTTATTTGAGGAGAAGCTGAAAGGTCATGGCTTCAATAGCCTCCAGTTCTCTGGGGCTAAAAAATCAAATCATGTAGGGGTGGGGAGAGCACTTCTCTCACCTTTGGAGTTCTAAATGCAATTTCCTCTGGCACTTTTCATTTTTCTTCTCAAAGCAGGATAACAGAGAGAGATAGAAAATGTTTCTCATGATCTTACCTCATGGAGGGGGTCAGTTCTGTTTACTACAGGATCAAAGCAAACAACAAGAGACCAGGGCAAACATTCTGTCTCCTTCCAGGGTTATCAGTCAGGGGAAATGGATCATACAACTCCCCCCCCCACCACACACACTCTTATGAAGCCACTTGCACTAAGGATAGCCTGGCTGGGTACAGAACCAGAGACCTTCAGCTAGGAATCAGGGAAAGGAATCCATGGCAAATCCGATCATAAATGCACAAGGCAACACTAAGTAAGGTCAGTTTCCAATCAGACCTACAGACTCCCTGGAAGGTGCCCTCATTTCCACTCCTGTCCTTTGCTAATGCCTGATGCAAACGTGCTAGAAACAATACCCTTCCCCAAGTTTCACCCCCAAAGAAAGTTACTCCATGACATGGCTTATGACACGCAGGGCCCAGCTATTGTATGACCCAGGGCCAGGACCAGCCAGCTTTGGGAACTGGAGTTCTAAACAATGGTTGGGTGGGTAGGTCAACAGGATCTAGGGGATAGAGGTAAGGAGGGGGTGGAGCTGAAGGAGAGGCCACACTTCCTAAAAGCTGTCAGAATGTGAGAATCTTCTGCCCATTGCAATGAACTTGGACTGCTACGTCAGGGTGTGGTGGGTATCTTCCCTCTTAAGAGAAGACTGGCCAAGTGTTCCTGTTGAAACTTTTCTGGGATGGTGTGGTCACCTGGCCATAGTCAGTGGTGACCAGGTTACTATTACTTAGAAGTTGGAAGGTGTCTCAGAAGAGGGGGTAGAAAAAGTTGTGTGTGTGCCCATCACCATAACAATCTGTACTTCATGGCCTGTTTCTTTTTTTTTAACCCCCCAGTTTTCCTCCTCTGTGAGAAAGAGGGGGGTGGTCAGGCAGGACTGGTTAGCAGGGAGCATGTAGCCTGAGAGTCAGGCTCCAAGGCAGCAGAAACTAGGAGCAGATGGTACCTAACTGATCCCTGTTTCCTTCAGATAGTCTGAATATGTTGTGAAGCACATTACTGTTGCCCCTCCCCCCTTGTCTCATATTATAAAATACAAACAAATGACAGAAAAGATCGTTTGGCTGGTGGCTGGCTGCCCAGTGCTCAGAATTTCAAGGCTCGCCGTTTCCTCCCGGCTGTAAGACGATGGATGTAGGGCCTCATCTTCATTTCTACAAAGGGGATGGAGAATTCATGGCCTTTCCAATGGTACCAGTTGATCCCCTGAGTGTGAGAAAGATGAACATGTCAGATCACCATCCCCCTCAGCAGAGCACCCTGCTTGAAGAGAGTGACTGAATTGAGGGATTCACTTATGAGTTTAGCTGTTCTCAGTTAACAAGGGGCTCATGACAAAGTTCCCAATATGATGGAGAGAGCTGACTCTCATTCCAAGTGTCCCCATTACAAAGGCAAGTTGTGGGTCATTTCTTATTGTCAGTTTCATGATTTGCCTTCAGGAGTTTCTGGTAGTAGGGGACTGTGGTGAGTGTCAAAATCCCATCTAGGTGGAAGCATTTTGAATAGTGGAATTGTGGGCAGCTCATTCATGATGAGAATACTCAGTGGTTTCCACCTGAGGTCAGCAACCTCTGCGGGTTTGTCTGAGTATGTTTCAGCTGCTTTTCGGTCACTGAGCCCAAACTGCAGGCTTGCAGTCTCTTGAGGAAATAGCCTACTAAGGTTTCTGACCTCTTCCCTCTGGGCCCCTTGTTAGAGTCCCCTTAAGCCTATGATGAACTGATGAGCTCCTCCCACAGCTCCTTGAATGGTATCTTCTCAGTCCCAGTATAGTTCTTTTTAAAGAGGAAACATGGCTGAAACATAGAACTAAAGGCCTGAGTTCTGTGCCTCCCACCACTCTGCCCACAAGGAGAACATGGCCTACCTGACTGTGCCTGGAGTCCCCATACTTCCCATTGAGGTTGGTCCGGTGGCAGTTCTTATACCACCAAGCACCCTTGTATGACATGGCACAGTTGGTGACTGCAACATCATTGTCTCTGTCCTCCGTGGAGAAAGGCCGTCCCTGGTGATAGCTGAGAGAATCTCCTGCCAAGGGCAAAAGTGAAAACAAAACCAGAGGCTGATCCGTTTGCTGTGGACATCTGGTTTTCACCCAGAACCCTGGCTCACCTCCTAGGTCCCTCCTGAACTGCAGCATGACTCTGCTGACCTTTGCCTCCATATTATGGTAGGGATAGGGAGGAACTGCTTCTATGTTTCCCACTCTAATCACCACTGAACATTTGCTGAGAACTTGACCAAACAGCTCCATCTTAGCACCTCTGTCTATTTCTCTTTGGCCTTTCTGGGACACAGAACACTCATGTTCCCATTGTGTCTATTGGAGACAGTGAGGTCTCATGGAGTAAGTTCATTCTGGCTTTCCCCTGTGCTGGCTGTCCCTGATCAGTCTGCACCCAATACCCCACACTGAGAACTTGGTTCTGCCAATGAAGAGGAACAACAGCAGTCAGAGTACCAATCAACAAGAAACAAGGTGACAGAAACATTATAACCATGTCAAATTTGATGTGGGTAGGTGTGCCTTAGGAAGAAGCAGGCTTAGCTAAGGAGAAAGCTTCCATGGTCACTATTGCCAACCATGTGAGGAGCAAGTGAAAAAGAAGAACACATAACTAAACCTTATGGAGAAGTGTGAGGATGAATACAGAGAGACTTGTAAAGAGGGAATAAAAATTCCCTAAATAGCTAAATAGCTAAATAGGTAAAGAGAATTTGCCTAATACTATCAGCTAGACTGCCTAACCCTATGGTGAGATTTTCTTTCTCAAAGAAAAGTAGGGACTGGGTGTTTTCTTGTCAGGGGTGTTATGCTCAGGTGAACTCAGGGTTCATGGTAAGAGATCAGACCATCATGCAGTCACAGTAATTCAGGTGAAGCCTTTGGCAGGATTTGTGATTAGAGATGCTGGGGAGGGAACTGACATTATTTATCGAATGAAAGCGATATTCACTATGGCTAAGGTTGCTTTCCCCTAAGGGGGACACTGTTCTGATTCTGTGGCTTCCAAGTCATGCCCCTGGTGTCTACTCAGCACCTCCTCCTCTGCATCCACTCAAGTCTGGGGCAGGCTGTCTAACAGGGAAGGCTTCACCACTCAAGAGAGTACCAAGGCAATACTTCAGACCATTCTCATCTTCTTATAATCTTGAAGGATTCAGATGTTGTGCCCATCCTGAGCCAATCCCACCAACTGAAACACATTTTGCTATCTACTCCTGCTTGAAAGGGGTAGGAAAGATTCCTACTGTCCCATTCCAAAGTATCATTTTCATGTCTTTTATCTCAGGTCATACTCATACTCATTACCTTAACATTTTGGGATCAATTTTATGCTCCAGCCACCCATGCTTTAATCATTATTCTTGACTATGTTGTGTCTACTTACATTCTTATCATCTCACCTTCTGCAAACTAGAATGTGCTCTCATTATTCTCCCAACAATTATTTCTGGTTTCTACTTTGATGTTGCCAACTACTTGTCTCAGACATTGTCCCCTTGGCCTTTGTATCTTCCCTCATCTTTTCTGCCTCCTACATCTACCTCATATATTCTAGACATGAACTAAGACTGGGTTTCCACTCTTGAGCCACCTGTTCAGATTCATACCTTCCTCATAGCTCTGACATTAGCAAGGACTCCTGTTATCTCCCATCAGGATTAGTAACACAGTCACCAGTTGGTCTCTCTGTTCTTCACTCAGATTTATTTTATCTTGCTTGGAGCTGTCCTAGTGATCTTTCTAAAACCCAAATCCCATTATGCCATTCAGGACTTACAAGGCCTTTGGCCATGTCAAGAGTCAATTTTTCTTTCAGTGTCAAGACTTTCCAGAATTAATCTTTCTTTCTCTTCTTTTCCCCATTTCTGCTCTTTCCTCTCTCCTTCCTTTCATCCCTCTTTTCCTCCTTCCCTCCCCCGCTCTTCCCCTTCTCTTGACCATACTTTACCTCCTCTTCCTGGTTTCCTACCTCCATTGCCTCTCTCTCCTTTTCTACTTCATCTTGCTATATAGCCCAGGCTAACTTTAATGCTCAGTCCTTCCAATTCAGCCTTTCACATGCTGTAATTATAGGTGTGTGTCACTGCCTTCAGCTTCTGATCCTTCCAACCATTCAGTTGACACAAGATAGTAACACATCAATCCTTCCCCTTCCAATTAATCTTGTTCTTCTGGGAGTTCTCATCCAGAATATGTTTTCTGCTAGTGGTCTCAGTCAGATAGGTTGATTTCAAGGATCCTTTCTATACACCCCAGATACATCCTCTTATGGAAATCCTTAATCTAAGAGTGTCATTTATTGTGTAGAGAGCCATTTCCTGGTATTTTATTTAAACTAGGTAGTTACTCTTACAGAGTCCATGTTTTATGTTCTTGTTAGATGCTCTAAAACCAGAACAGTCAGAGTTGCTCTGCCCTTATTGAGGACACAGTTTAGAAGTCTCACAAGAATCCCAGTAGAGTTCTATTTAGAGTCTTAGAGGCTTGGGGCTTTCAGAAATGGGGAGTAAAGGGCTGTAGATAGACTGGAGGCCTTGGGGTGACTGATTTCCAGTGAGGCCTGGAGAAGTGGTAACAGCTTGAAGAACTGGGAACTGTTACAAATGCCAGAAAGGAGGGCATGATTTTCTATCCAATATTAATGGTGGGTAGTTGCCTAGAGATGGGGTAACTTAAATAAATCCAGGGTTTTACTTACTGAAGAAGATGAACTGAAGATACAAGGTGATGGATGAATTGTTGTTAATGTCCATGACTGACTAGGCAAGCTCTAGACACACTGGTCTCTGACACAGGGAAAGGAGTACAGTCTAACAGTTCTGCCCTCTGTTGGGTGTAACACAAAGACTGGGCTGGGGAAGAGGTTTCAAGGGCTGGCCCCAAGGTACACAGACAACATGGTTTTTTTGTTTGTTTGCTTGTTTTGTTTTTTAGGCAGAGGCTAAAGTTTATTATAGATAAAAGGAAGAGTGTAGAGCAGTGACATCTATGTGAGTCCTGAGTGGACATGACCCTGAGCCACATGACAGGGGGAGGGGCATAGGAGGTGAAGGGAGAGGGGAGAGAGGGGAACCAGGTGCAATAGCCAGGGGGCCCAAAGGTACAAAGAGCTAGAACCTAAAATGTCTGGATTATATAGGGAAGAGCAGCCCTGATTGGACAGAGAAGGAGGAAGAGGGGGAAATGAAAGAAGAAAGAAACTGTGGTAGGTGAGCTTGTTTCTCTTCCCATAGGAGAGACATGAAAGCCTTTTCTGTAGACCCAATTCTAATTCTAGGGAGTGAATAGTATCCATTTAGTTTTGAAATGATTTAGTCTGACATCTTGTTTAATGTCCGTTTCAATGGCTGTTTTATGCTCAAAGTATGGCAAATTGGACCTTTTTGTTGGGCCTCTTCAGGCTTCTCTGATTGCCACTGTGAATGGCTCAACTGTGAACAATAACAAAGATAAGTATGTCTTCTCTTTAGAATAACAGTATCTGACTGAGAAAAGAAATAATGGAGCAGATGCAGTAATTGGAAGGGTAACACCTTGATGTTCATTTTAATTCCAAGAGTCATAGGAAATGCTGATAAAATTAAACACTAGCCTTTAGCTCTAAAATTGGAGAAATGAAATGTCCGGTAACTCCATGCACCAAACAGTAGCATACCTGGCACAACAGACTTCATGAAAGGCAAAGCAATAGAGCACATTAGCAAAAGGCTAGGGACAAGATCGGGTGGTGTGTTCTCATAAAACTCTGAGTACATAGAGCTGAAACAGATGGTTGTTCTGCTTGGTAAAAATGCCCTAAGACTCACCACTGGGAACCCAACCAGGTGTACAGTTCATTTGGTAGAACAAAAAACAACATGACCAGTGAGAGACATTTAAGCAACGTCCTCTGCTTTCATGGGGTGTTATGATGACTGATGATGGGGGTGTCAGCTCAAAGAATGGGGGAATCTGAACTGTTTCATTAGTTCAGAGGTCATTTTCCCAGCTGCCTTTGCAAGGAGATGTCAAATAAGATGACAAACAGTTCTGCCCTTGCCAAATGGGAGTTCACTGTGGTTAATCTAGGTAAAATAAGTAACCCTTTGTTCTCACCCTGCATTCTTTTCAAGCAAACTTTTCAGACATACTCATTGCATTTTTCAGATGACACCACTACTATAATTCTCCATATGATAGTCCCAAGACATTGATTCTAAGTCTACTGAATGGATAGGCAGGATCAGAGCCATCTGGCCATGCCTCCATCCTGGCTAGTAGCCAGTTCATGAACTCTATGAATTCTGCTGGTTCTGCTGCAGCTTAGGACTGGAATACACACCCAATGCTTCTAGAGTCAGCACAGGGCCCCCAAGTACCTGCAGTGCCATTGTAGCCTCCTATGCGGAGCTTGTACAGGCTTCTGCTGTCTTCTACAGCAAACTTGTCATAGTAGGCAAAGACTGCTTCCTGTCCATCCCGCATATCCACACGTAGCTCATAGTGGCCCTGGGCTGTTATCCTGTGGATGTTGTCTAGCCCTGTGGAGAAGTACAGACTGTGTGCTGAGTCTTGCCCCAGAAGCTTTGTCAATGGGTTAGAAACACATGCTATGGAGAAGGAGCTGGCTGTCCATGCTATGGAGAAGGAGCTGGCTGTCCATGCTATGGAGAAGGAGCTGGCCATATAGTTCTGCTCTCCCCTTTGTTCTTGGACTAGTGCCAAGCAGATCCTGCCAGACTCCGAATCTTTTCCTGTGAGTAGACTGCCCCAGGTCTACTGAGGAGTGCCACCTCAGACAATATTGGGACAGATGACATCACTATTATAATTTTTTAGATGACATCACTACTATAATTCCCCAGATGATAAAAGTAAAGTCCCAAGAAATTGATTCCAAGTCTCCTGAATAGGCTATCTAATCTTGGCCTAGTAACTGACAAGCCCTAAAGCTCAAATTTCTTGGCCCTGCTCCCCACAATCTTCTCCTACCAGGGATGATGGCAAAAGCTCAAGAAGCCTTGAAAAGGGTGTGATTCTTTTGGTTTGAGTTGTAGGAAGCAACTAGAAACATGGGGTCAGAGCACCCAAGATACCCAGACACAGTAGGGTTTCCTAGCAGACTACGGAGAGGGCTCAGTCCACTTTCACATTGTGCAGCCCTTCTTTTCTGTCCAGGGTTCCTGGGCCCCACAAAGATGGGTCAGAGAAGTAAATTTATGAGTTTCTGTCTCGAGTTTATGATAATTGAACTTCTGAATTTGCAATCTTTCAATATGAACAGAGGGCAAACAGCCACACTACACAGTTTGGTAGGTTAGCGTATTAAATACCTCTTTAGCTTAGTTATAGTTTCCACTGAAGATGTGCTTTCAGGTGTAGCCATTGTCATAAGCTGGGGAGCATCTCTGTTGCTTTTTGCCTCCTGACTCCAGATCTTCTTTGTGTCATCCATATAAAACATCTTTATCCACCTCTGCTATCTCTTCACTGGTCTTTCTAAACTCCCACTCATTGGCCCTCTAAGCATCCCAGGCCTTGGGTTAAGAAATTCTTATGAGGTACAAAACTCTGTAAGTCAAGAATTCAGGCAGAGCCTAGATACCCTTGGTGATATTTTCTCATATCCATTTTCTGTGATTTTTAACCTACTTACCTAAACTCTGAGCCACTGACCTTGTGCTGCTGAGGACGCTAAGCCTTCCATATTTCTATCGCCCAGTTAAGTTAGAGCTTTTTCTTTTGTTTTGTCATCTGCTATCTGTCTTAGTGTACCATGACTTAGAACTAAAACATGGTATAAGTTTAAAGAAATGTAGAGCTCACTTTAAACAACCCTCTCTCCATTTTACGGGAGAGAGTTCAGAGAGTGAAGTGAGTGGCCAAGGGCCCAGATCTTTGGTTCCTTTACCTGCTTAAGATTTAAGACTTTAACTTGATTGCAAGCAGAAGGCTGTCAAATGTTGTTTGTGGAGCTGCTGACCCACAGTCTGTCCCTGACTTGGGCAGTTGAAATATTTGCTGGTGCTGTTGTGCCTGGATGCCCTTAGCTGGAGAGCCCAACCCCTGCTAGAAATGTTGTGAGTCACTCAGAAGTGACCTCTTGGATGGTCTATTTCCCCAACCAAATGACAGCAGCCACTCCTTCCTTCTCCTCGTGCATCGCAGTAGACGCTGGTCAGTGGCTGAAGTGGAGGCAAAGAAGTCTAGCCTCTTTGCCTAAATGGGGCCATCTCAGAGGAGCAAGTTATGTTCCAGAGCATCTCTGGGATTCAGTTTAAAGGAAATCGTCCATCAACACTCAGTATTATGATTTTCCTGGATCTTTCAATTCTCTTCTTAGATAATTCAACTTGACAACTCACATAAATAAGAATTCACCCCAGTAAATAACTTGAATGAGAACCCCCATTTTAGGATTTGGTCCTAGATAACCCAATTTAGAGCATAAACTGTGGGGTCACAAAGTTACGTAGGTCATAGAGCACTGCTGCCTAAATATAGTCTCAGGTCTTGCCTCTGTTAGCAAACCCTCATATAGTGGTTCATCTTCATTGTCACCTTGACTGGATTGAGAAGCATCTTTGGACCTCTGGATCTGTCAGTGAGGGACTGTCTAGATTAGATTAACTATGGTGGTAAGATCCACCCTGAATGGAGGCTGGACAATCACTTGGAATGTGATCCTGGACTGAATTAAAAGGAGAAAGGGGGCTGAGTTCCAGCTTTAATCTCTCTCTGCCTTCTATTCTGGATGCAGTCTGACTGACTGCCTCCGGTTTCTGCTGCTATGTGTGATGTCATGATGGCCTGGATCCTCAAACAGGAGCCAAAATAAAGCCTCCATTCATTCAAGTTGCTTTTACTGCTTACTTTGTTGCAGTAGTGGGAAAAATAATCAACACACCCACTAGCTCTTTACCTTACTTCTTGACTTCACTTTCTGCCTGTGAGTTCTATAACATGCTTTTGGGCTAGTCCCACTGAACACATTTTCTTCCATCTCTGACGTATGCTGTCCATCTGCTGGGAGTGGCTTCCTTTCTGTCCCGTTTTCATGTTTCAGAAACATTCCTGTGCTCTCTCTCTCCCCTCTCTTTCTCTTTCTCTTTTTCTTTCTCTTTCAGTTTCTCTCTCTCTCTCTCTCTCTCTCTCTCTCTCTCTCTCTCTCTCTCTCTCTCTCTATTACCTCTTCTTTTCCCTTCTCATCTGTGTCTTAGCTCTATTCCTTCTCTGTCAGCAGTTCCCCAGTTAGTCTGGGTTATTTACCAGTGTGAAAGGGCATCTCTGGTGGTATGGGACAAGTGGGAACAAGGCACTAAATAACCTGGAACAAATAGGGATGTCCCCATTCTAGTTCAGTTTTTCTTAAAAGATGAAAGTGAATCTGTAACCCTGACCCTAATCTTAACTCCCATCTTAGTTTTATTCTAGCATTTCGTGGCTGGTTGAACATGGAGCATGATCTGCTCCTCACTCTCAAGAGCAGTGGCAGCAGTAGCACCAGCAGCAGCCTTGATGCTCCTGAATGTAACTGTCGCTTAATCGTATTAATATTGCTTTCTCTTCAGTTTTCATTTTTAAATGATACTTTTACTTTTGAGGTGTCTTTTTATTTATGGCACACAGCAACTAGCTTTTCATTTTGACAATGGATAAAGCTTCTTGAAAACATATATTTAATTAAATAGAAAGTGATATATAGAACATTTAAGTGCCAAATGGTTCACATGTTTCACAAAACAATGACAGAAACTGTGAATTTGGTACATAGTAGCTTAGGTTTCTGTAGACATGAGTCTTGACTGCTCCTGTCTACGTTGATCCATAGGTATTACTGACTCCCAAGATGTTTGAGAGTATTTTAAATTAAAGTGCATTTGGCCGCTTGTTTGAATTTCCTCCCAATGTGTTCATATGGCTCTTAACATACATTTTTATTTCCTGTATTGGCAAATATAGGTTTGGCTAGCTAACATGTATTCAATAAATTATTATCATTGATTGATATAGAAAGTCTTAGGTATTCTGTTCAGGAAAATTTCCCCTGTGCCCATGTGCTTGAGGCTCTTCCCACTTTCTTTTCTATTCGTTTCAGTGTATCTGGTTTTATGTGGAGGTCCTTGATCTACTTGTGGAGGGACCCATGTCTCCAAGTGGCAAATGTAGCAGAGGATGGCCTTGTCGGACATCAATGGGAGGATAGGCCCTTGGTCCTGTGAAGACTCTATGCCCCAGTGTAGGGGAATGCCAGGGCAGAGAAGCCGAAAAGAGTGGGTTGGTGAGCAGGGGGAGGGAGGATGATGGGATAGAGGGTTTTCAGAGAGGAAACCAGGAAAGGGGATAACATTTGAAATGTAAATAAAGAAGATACTAATAAAAATATCTCTTAAAAAAAAGTCTTAGGTAGTGATGTTTAAAGATGAATGATGAGATTCTAGCCCCCAAGAAACATACAATAGAGACTAAACAGATAAATTAAATAGATAGATGCCATAATTCAGGCCATATCAGAGATCATGACCAATTATCCCACAAGCAATGGATGAAAAAAAAGAGACTGTATGGCTTCTATGAAGGAAGAGGTTCTTAGCTGGGCCTTTGGATATAAGGTAAACACCAAGGAGGGAACCATCGGTTGAAGGGGTATTTATTGCAGGGAAATGTCAGTGCTTGTACAGGTTTGCAGATGGATGCCCTGGGGGTGGGATGCAGGACAGTAAGGTACTTGGTGGTAGAGAGAAGGATGCAGAAGGAGAGGAGCAAGCCTGGTAAGGAGCTTGGCCTTTACCGGGGAAGTGATGGAGTCATTGCAAAGCTTTAACAAGTTGGGTTACCCTTCACTCAGATTCAGGTTATGAGGGAGATCATTCTAGTAGCCATGTAGACAATGGGGTGGTCTTGGGGACAGGGATCTCAGATGGAAGGCTGTTACTTTGCCACCCAATGGAAGGAGGCAAAGCTTAAACATGAACGTGGCAGGGGTGGGACAGTGACAAGTGCAAGCATCTCACGCTATCACTTATTTGTTTTCCCCTTTGCCTCCCTTTATCAACCATTAGGAAAATCTTACAGAGAAATGGAGGCATTCACACACTGACTGCTTTATGATCTAGCATCAGCACCATCAGTCTGACGTTGGTGTGCTTATCTTCCTATACCTACGGAAACCTCCATCTAAACTCCCGGCTGTGTCAGACCTCTAGGAAATCACCTCTAATGACACTCTCATTCCTCCCCTTTCTCTCCCAAGTCAGATAATAGCACTCTCCCAGGAACCCAGCAGAGTCTCATTTCTCTCTTGACCTGCAGGCTGGTAAGCTGGTTGCCTCGCTTCCTAGAGGGGCCCAGGCTGCTCCCTGCTTCCTGTGCCTTGTTTCATACCAGGCAGATCCCTGCCTTTGTACTTGCCTCATGTCAAGATCCATCAGCATAAAAGACTATTAATGAGGATGGGAAGAGACAGAGCAAAGAGGAAAATACCACAGTCAGATAAAAACAGATCAATAGCAGAGCCAAACAGAGCAAGAGGCACAAAAGCAATTCACAAGCTGTCAACTTCTCAGTGGACACAGGCTTCTGACAATCCCAGATGGACACAGAAAAGGGAGAGATGGACAGAAACCCAGGGCAACCTGTCCAGGTTAAATACAAAGTGGATGTTACCTAGCCAAAACTCATCCTCCAGATTCCCAAAGCCAACACGATAATCTGCCCATTTCCGGAAAAAATCAGTTTGGCCATTTTGACGCCTCTGGAATACCTATGAAGGGAAAGAGAAAAAGAGAGAGGGGATGATCCAAAAAAGCAAGAATTAATAATTAATAAATGAACATGTCTGGGTTCTGCATCAGCTAGGATGAGAAGCATTTCAGAAGTGAGTTTCACGTTTCCGTGGCAGATTTTGCAGGGCATGCTCAGAACCCTTTTTCTTGAAGTGCTGATGCATCTGACAAATAGACTAGGGGTGTGATATCGACACTAATTTGCACTCCTGCAATATAGAAAAGATTCAGGATACATATCAAACTCCGAATAGTCAGGGGAAATGGGCCTGATTCTCAAATTAATCTTTTTGCACCGCAGAGAGTAGGAGGAAGCATTTCTCAGCGAAGGCCTGGGACCAACTTCAAATCATCTACTCACTGCCGTCATCCTATTGCAGGCAAAGCAATTGCATATCATTCACTTTCCAAGCTGTTTAAGTGCTAATTTCATTTAACCTCCAATACATCAGCCTTGGCTTCAATTTCCAATTATGCTTTAAGAAGGAGGCACAAATATGTCAGAAACATAAAAGAAAATGTCTCCCGAGAGGATTTTGAGTGCAGTCACCATTTAACTCTTCAAAACATTCCCATGTTGGATCATGAAAGCTCTGGTGCTGTACCTAAGGCGTGCTAGGAATGGGTGTGCACAGGATGGTGGGTGGGGCTGAGTTTCCATTCACACTGATTCAACCCCATTGCTTGGTTTAGAGCCAGCTTCAGAACTTGCTCAGTAGTTAGCACCTCCAGGCTGCCCTACTTCTGCTCTGTATTAGCTAACCTATTATGTATGAGAGGAGGTGGTATCAGCAAGTAGTATCTCTCTTCCTACCACTGTAACTTCCTGAAGGCTATGACAGTTCTAGGGAAGAACTAGGAGTCTAGAACAGGATGGAGACACAAGTAGCTCTTGTAACTAGAGGGCCCCCCACATTCTGCCCCATATCTGATCTACTATATGTTACTCTCCAAGATAAGGCAACTAACTGCCTCGCTGTGGGAAGCTAAAGTGCTTCTGTAGAGTGGCCTCCTCCTCTCCTCTTCCTTTTTAGCTGCAGCCCCTGGTAAGCAGGACCCATGTGCCTCACTCCTTCCTTTCTGCAACACATAAGGCATCCACTCTGTTTGTGGAAGGAGCTCAAGCCAAGGCAGTCTCATCTTACAGCCCTCCTTTGGGTTAGGCCATTACATGTTTCATTTGAGTCCTGGTTAGTTTTTATTGTTCCTTTGACCCAACACAGAGTCACCTGGGAAGAGGAAGCCTCAATTGAAGAATTGCCTTCAATTGATTGGCCTGTGACCACGTCTATAAAGAATTATCTTGATTAAAGTGGGAGGGAGCAGCTCACTGAGTATAACACCATCCCAAGGGAGGTAGGCCTGGTCTGTATAAGAAAAGTAGATGAGCATAAGCCAGTGAGTGAGCCAGTACCATCCCTTCATCCTTACAGCTTTAGTTTCTGAGTTCTAGCCCTGACATCCCTGAGTGATGTACTATGAAGTATAAGCCAATCAACACTAGCTGGGCAGTGGTGGCACATGCCTTTAATCCCAGCACTTGGGAGGCAGAGGTAGGCAAACTTCTCAGTTTGAGGCCAGCCTGGTCTACAGAGTAAGTTCCAGGACAGCCAGGGCTACACAGAGAAACCTTGTTTTGAAAAACCAAAACCAAACCAAAACAAAACAAAAAACCCCACTTCTCTCCTCTATGTCCCTTTTGGTCATGGTGTTTATCCTACAACAGAATGAAATGGTCATTCCTTTCTCTGCTTGGGAGTGGGCTACTGAGGGAGGGCCTTGAAGGCAGTGCCGAGACCAAGATCCAAATGAAGTGGGTAGATAAGAGAACATCTTGAAGGATGGTGACATTGTAGTCTACAGGTGCCCAGCCAGGTAGACTAGAAGCCTGAAGACATGTGCCTACAGCATGTACTTACAATCCAGCCGCCCCCATCTGTGGTCATGTCACAGTATACTTGCAACTTGTGGCTTAGCTCCCCATTGAGGAAGATGGTGTAAACGCCACTCAGAGTGTCTCCATTCATCAAGTGCTGGGCACAGTCTTGAGGATGAGCGAACACTCGGCCCCCTACAGAAGAAAAGCAAGTGAAAAATCTACATTTACTTATTATGTGCATGTGCGCACTTCATGCCTGCATTCAGGTCACAGCATACACTTGGAGTCAGAGGGGAACTTGAGGGGCCATACACTTGGAGTCAGAGGGGAACTTGAGGGGCCATTTGTTCCTTTCCGCCGTTCCTGAGGGTGGAAGTCAGATTGCTAAGCTTGGGCAGCAAATACCTTGTACCTGTTGGCCAACTCATCAAGCCCAGAGCAGTTTTTAGAAATGGTTCTTTATTTTTTCCATTATGCACAAGAACCCTTGTATCAGAGGGGGTTTTACAGAGTCTAATGGTTGGTACTTAAGCATGAGTTGTAAGAAGTTCTATGCGAATTCAGACAGTGTGTGGGTATGAAATCTGAGCTCATGTTGGACTTACGGGCTCTGAGGACCAAAGGTCTGCATTCTCTGCTTACCAAGTTGCTTGACTATTAGCTAAAGGCTTTGAGCATCCACTTTCTCAATGGTAAAATGGGGGTAATAAGGACTTCCCCCTTGCAGCTGGAAAAGGAGTTATTACCCTTGGTGATTGTTTAAGAGATGGGCGGTGGTGGTGCACGCCCTTCTATCCCAGCAGCACTTGGGAGGTGGAGGCAGGCGGATTTCTGAGTTCGAGGCCAGCCTGGTCTACAGAGTGAGTTCCATGACAGCCAAGGCTATACAGAGAAACCCTATCTTGGGCTGGAGAGATGGCTTAGCCGTTAAAGGCTAGGCTCACGACCAAAAATATAAGAGAAACCCTATTTCGAAAAACCAAAAAAACAAAAACAAAAACAAAAACAAAAAACAGATCGGCTAGTGAAGCACTGTAGGGACCTTTCAAAGGTAAGAAGGCATCTGAACAAAGCCTCTGTCATCCGCATGACAGCCATGAAAGAATGCCCACACAAGCTCAGCATTACCACAGCGATGAATGTCTGGTCCCTGTACAAAGCAATCTCTTGATTGTACTAAACAATCAAGTGGCCATGTTTTACAGTTCAGTTTTAATTCAAGGACAGGGCAGGGGAAGTAAATTGCAGCTCATCTTTCAGAAGGAACAGACCAATCTGTAAAACAATACCTAATTAGCTGTAAGAGAAGCTTAAATCCCGAAGTGCTTTGCTCTGAGATGAGTTTTGTGCTTATCAGGCAGACCGAGAGCAGCCTACTGGAGAGACTTTGCTGAGAGGCGGAAATTAAAGGCACAGCCTGCCACGTGAGGCATGGTGGCTGGCATGCTCCATAAATGTGGGTTTCTGGGTCAACGAAGAATATGGTCAGACGATACAGTACTGTGTTTCTGTGTGGAACTGAGGTAGGAGTTAGCTACTACAGGGTCTCTTGGTGGTATTACTCATACACTACAGATGTGACACCCAGCCCCTTAGAAAGGCCAGGCAGTGAATCATTTAGACATAGCATGTCACCCAAAAAAGATGACACATGAACTTTCCTGAGAGTCCCCATCACAGGTTATCTGTAAAGCTTTCTGTTCTAGGAAGAAGCTACTGAAGTTTTGTAGTTTCCATGCAAGCCTCTACTCCTATGCCCCGCCCCCTGCCACCTGACCCAGAGATGGATTAGCTCTTAATTCTATATTCCAGATTGCTGTCACAGCTCTGCCAAAATAGTTTCGGGGAACAATACATTTCAAGCACAGTTACACCAAGGATTGGCGATATGCTTCTATAAAACTCATACGTTACAAGGTGTAGTTTTGTTTCTATTTCATTCTTGTGAGAAACATTAGAGGAAGGCAGGTCAATATAGAACTGAGATTTATTTTAACAGACAAGGAAACTGCTCAGAAAGATTCCGTGCGCGGCTTATTCAGGTGGCTTGTATTCAAGTGTTCAGAGCCTAGTCAAGTGTACTGTAAGCTACTAAAACAATAAATACAACCAGTGATGGAGAGATGACTCAGTGCTGAAGAGCATTTGCTGCTCTTTCAGAGGACCCAAGTTTTCTGAGCACCCACATCTGATGACTCACAACCACTCCCGGGGATCTGACACCCTCTTCTGGTCTTTGGGGGCACCTGCATACATGTGGTATACACACATAGACATAAACACATATACAAGTAAAACTGTGAAATAAATCTTCAAAAAACAGCCCTTCAAAAGGAATACAACCTATGATATAGTTTATTAAGGATCTTCATCTATCCAACGAATGACTGAGTTTTGTATTTAACATAAGTGTATAATACTCCAAGTGTATAATACTCCAAGTATATTTAAATACCCCAGAAAGCATTATGTTCAAATTAATGGTTTTCCCCTCAAAAGTGTCTTTTGTAGTAGCTTTAGAAAAGCTATTGAATTGTATTTCCAACATGTCCTAGACCTCATGAAAGCTCATATCTCACCTATCTCCGAGGTTTCCATTCATTTCAGGCACCAGGCATGAGTGACTTCTGTCCCCTCTCTGAGTTGCTTTGGGAACAGTGGCCTTATTTATGGTCATCTGGGCTATTCTTGACTCTGGAGCAACCAGTGTGCCCAACTTGCCTTTCCCTCTCTGTCACTGTCTGTGGTCTTCCTTTTAGATCAGCACATAATGTGCTTGGCCTTCGGCTCACTGCTGCTTTGTACACTATTTCTTCTACAGGAAGAGGTCTTCATTAAACCAGCCCAGCTTCTTAGGGGGATAGAACTCTACATTTCTCAGGACTCCATGAGTCCCCCACATAAATAATCTCCTCAAAACCTCACCTCACTCAAGTACTCGTATAAAAAGCAAACCCACCTTGAGAATAGAGAAGTAAGCAATTTTCATAAGCTCCTTCTCTTTCATTGATCACAACTAAAATGTATGGTATAGATATTTGAAGAGGGTTCAGATCCATTCTTAGTTTTTCTAAAGTTAGACCTAATGTAAGCTCATGTAATGTCTACTGAGATGACTTGTTCTGGGGAAGAGGAATTTTAAGTATCTGAGATACTGTCACAAGAGGCATTCATTTATTCATTCAAAGCTGGAAGATAAGAATAAGATCAACTGAAGGGATAAGTGTCTTAGGAGTGTCAAAGATGGATGGGATAAAGATCTCAGATGATGCTTGGGAGAGGGAGGACCATATGCCCCGCTTTCTGAGCTCCTATAGTTAGCTGGCAGGTGGAGGCACTATCCAAGTGCGTTGGGGGTTGATGCATGGTTTCTGGGTGCACTTGCCTTACCCTTGACAAATTACCAGGCCATCTGGCTGTTAATAGATTCGATTTACCGTAATTTAGTCTATGGCATTAGTGGGAAGGCAATCAAGAAGCACTTTGCTTCTGCAGACTATCAGAAGCAGCAACCTGAGACTTTTCATTCCCTGGGAACTTGAGAAGGTTTGACTTGAAGCTTCTCTCTACCCCGCTCAGCCTCCCAAGCATCCCAAGTTTGTCTCAGACTCACTGGTCCTCAGTTAACACACCAGTCTCTTTAATCTGGTGAGAAAAAGCAAAAGCTCACTGACTTCATTATCCTTCAGATTCCTGTGCTCCACCCCAGTTCTACCACAGCAGGACACCAAACAGAGACAGGCTCGGGAGTCAGTATCTGACTGAAGAGTTTCATTCAGATAGAGCTGTTTGTGCTTTACATTTTTCTCTTCTCAGAAGCCAAGAATTGGAGATAGTAAATGAGATGGTGCCTCGAGCCCTCTTGGCCAGTTCTCCTGGCTTAGATCCATATGACTGGGCAGATAACAGAATTAGTTTTTCTCCTCTCCTCCTTAAACACACACACATACACCTTCCTGTCTCTCCCTCCCTCCCTCCCTCTCTCTCTCTCTCTCTCTCTCTCTCTCTCTCTCTCTCTCTCCTTTCTCTCTCCCCTCATATCTCTAGGAAGAACGTCCTGACCATGTCAACTTTCATTTTGGGTGGGGTAGAAAGGAGAGGGGATAGTTGGCCTTGAGTTTAAGCCTTGTGTTTCAGCCTTTACCATTTCACTCTACTGCTTTGGTGGTATTGGACTTTGCCTTAGCTAACAATGATAAAAAACACTCTCATATTCCAATTGATCTGGAATTCATATGCTTTAGAAGATTATCAGGGCCGATCACAGGCATCCTTAGCTCTCTGGATGCCATTTAATCTAATCCAGTATCTACTTTTAATCCTGATCATTCTAGTAATTTTTTAAACCAAGCACGTACCTACGAGGTCTTCCCTTCTTCCTTCTGGTGCAGTAACTGGAGCCTGGGTGGATAGGGTAGCATATTTTTTTTTTTTTTTTTTTTTTTTAAAGCACAGACTAAGGTTCTTACCAAGTTAGAAGAAAAGCAAAGCTAAGTGATTGGTACAGTGAAGTGTCTCATGGTTAAAGTATTTCTAGATGTAATTGAGATCCACAGGCCCAGGGCATTCACTGGAAGAATTGCTCAGAAATTGGTTTGTATTGGGCATCAAAGGCTGCCTGCTGAGTGGCGAGTAGCTATCTTCACAAGGACACACAGGGTAATCAGATGGCTCTGTGCCAGTGGGGAGTGGGAGAAGCTTCTCTGTCCCTTCCCAGCCCTCTCTTATTTTGTGTCCTTGGGTACAGTCTTTAAAATGGTCAGATTTAATTGCTCTAGAGAGCCTCTGCCCGCTGTCCACGCTGACGGACTCACCATAATAACTAGCTCTAGAGAGCCTCTGCCTGCTCGCTGTCCACTCTGATGTCCACAGCTTCAGAACTGAAGCTCTGGGTGACATCAGCATGATCCTCAGAGAAGAGCCACATCAGGTTTCTCAGTAAATGCAGAATAAAGTATGTTTTTTTCCTCCCCAGAATTAATTTTAACTATGTTAAAATTAATGACTCGTATTTGCAAAGTAACTGATAAGATTTTGGGGTACAGCCCAAGGCTCTGGACAGAGCCTAGCTGTCTGTCAGCCCATAGGAGCTTAACCCATCACTTTAATTTTCTCAGAGAATCTTCAAATTTACCAGCTTGTTGTCTTGTTGTTCACTTAAAAGACATATAGGAAACTATCCCTTGATTTCTAAATACCAGGCTAACAGACAGGAATACACAAAAGGAGCAAAGATATCTTTCAGTTGGCTCATGGGCTTGTGGGAAAAACAAACGAATGTGACCTCAAGTTCTCAGTGCTCTGAGACCAACATGGGGGGTTAGAAGGGCATCCAAGTGGGTGTGCAGTGAACATGGGGGCTGCTGAAGAGGGGCTGAGAAGTGGGGTTTCGGAATGGAGTAGAATTTGTCAAGTGCTGATCAGAAAGCTTTCTTACTTTTGGAACTGACAGAGATCAGCCACATAGTGGTAAAGGACGGCATTGCAGGCATGTGGAAAAGCGCAGACCATTTGGAAAATTGAAGATTTAGCTAACTAGGGAGCACTGTGTTTGGATGGATATGATAACAGCGACTGAATCATGCTGTTTAAGAAAGGGACCTTCTTCTGAAGCCAGTATATGCTCTTCTCTATCTTGGCAGACATAGCATTACTTAAACAAGATTTCCCTTTGGAGATTGGAGTATGTTTTTCTGATGCCTCCACTCCTTGAGTAAAAATTTTATACAGGGCTAGAAAGATGGCTTAATGGTTAAGAGCACTGACTGTTCTTCCAGAGGTCCTGAGTTCAATTCCCAGCAACCACATGGTGGCTCACAACCATCTGTAATGGGATTTGATGCCCTCTTCTGTTGTGTCTGAAAACTGCTACAGTGTACTCATCTTAAAAAAAAAAATTTGTATACAGTCTCAAACTCTCCAGTGAGAGGCAGCCATTGTTGAACTATCTCGATTATATCATGTGAGCCAGCACAAGTAATCTTTTATTATTAAAATTCATAGCGATAGACATCTGACTTGTTTTTCACCACAATCCTTAGCATTTAAAACAGAGCCCGACATGAAGCACGCACCCATCAATATTTATTAGATGCTTAGTGTCACATGAGTGACAACATCCATCCCCTGTGATAATATCAGAGGATGCAAAATTAGATTCTCTGAAGACATGTACAAAGACACAATTTAAAATGGGCCAAATCAAATCCTGTGACTAGTGACATGTAAGATCTTTCTGTAGCTCTTATGAGATCATCTTATAGCAATGGTTTTTAACCTAACTAATGCTTTGACCCTTTAATACAGTTCCTCATGTTGTGGTGACCCCTAACCATAAAATTATTTTCATTGTTTCTTCCTCACTGTGATTTGGCTACTGTTAGGCATTGTAATGTAAATATTTGATAAGCAGGATATCTGATATGTGACCCCATAAATAGAGAAACCCATATGCAAACCCATAAAGGGGTTGCAACCCATAAATAGAGAATCAATGTCTTATAATCTACAGTAAATAGTAGTAGTGTTCAACAAGATTCACTACTTTCCAAAAGGGTGAGCATGAATCTCTACCCTGTTCAGTAGTACAACTACTCTATAAGTAGGTTCAGTGACTTAAATGAAGGGGACCATTCTTTGAATATCACCATTTCCTAGGTATCCTCCAAACTGAAATAATATAATGTATAGGGTATGATAACTATTTTTTCAAAGTTTATTTTATAGTTAAAAATCCCACATTAAAATGATTATCTGGGCTCAGGTGTCTTTGCTAGTGAGAACAGATTGAGGATTTGAAGTTGAACTCTCATTAGTTTTATACAATGTCTTTCTGGAAACAGAAGAAGTAAAATGAAGCAAATTTCTCAATTTTCTCAGTGAGGCCAGAGTTATTGATATTGAAATAAACAGCTAGACAAAACAATGTTAAAAGGGATAGCACAGGCTGGATAAGAGTTTTCAAATCCATTTTTCCTTCTCTGTGTTGTCATAGAGAACTCATTGCCTGGCCCCTTTCATTTGCATTTGGTCTTTCTTGACCACATACAGTACCAGGAGGAGGGTCTGATGACCCTAAGAGAGAATGGGCTTAAAGGATGGAGTGTCCGTGCCCCAGAGAACAAAGCCACTCTGAAACAAGGAGCACAGTTGATATGTCATTGATTATCTAGTACAGTTTATTAGAATAGCATCTTAATTAGATATGCTAACTTGACTTACAGAGATTAAAAAAAAATATCAATACCATGAGAAAAAAAATAAGAAACTAAAACCCAGCAGAAATATTAAACCAGATAATAGGGTTTAAATAACAACACAATAGATAAGCTAAATAAAGGTTTTAGAGTCAAGTAAAATATGAATAATGAATTGGAGTATCTGACTGAGACCATCTTTTAGAAGCTAAGAGGGAAGAATCAAGAGAGAGAAAACTTAAGAGGTTTTCTACCATCTAGTTAGTAGAAGTCTTCAAAAGAAAAATATTACAAATAGGAGAAAACACTTAAGTGAGTAATAAAGACAAATGTGTATGAAGTCCAGATAAAATGTGGCAGATTTAAAAGCATCATTGAATGTCAAACTGGAGAGAGAAAGATAAATGAACTCTTAGAATGAACTGTGAGACTATCAAAAAGAAATAAAAATATGGGGCTGGGGAGATGGCTCAGTGGGCAACATGACCACACAAGCATGAAGACATAGCAACCATGTTTTCCTATGTCTGTGATCGCCACACTACAGAGCCAGAGCCAGGCAGGTGCCAGGAGCTCACTGGCTAGCCTTTCCAGCCAAACTGGAGAGTTCTTCACTGAGGCACTCGGTCTCAAACAGGAAGATGGAAGAGTAATCAAAGAGGATATCCCATGTTGACTTCTGGCCTCAACATGGATATATGTTGTGCAGGTACACCTGCATACACACAAGCACAGATTCCCCGCTACACACACACACACACACACACACACACACACACACACACACAAGCTCTAGAAGACTCCAGATAGAAAAATTCAGTTGCCTGCAGGACAAATGGTAACTGACATTAGACTTTTTGAAGGCAATAATGCACATGGAAAGACAATAGGAGCTAGGTGTGGTGATACACGCCTTTAATCCCAGCATTTGGGAGGCAGAGGCAGGTGGATTTCTGCGAATTTGAGACTTGCTGCCAGGACTATATAGTGACTTTCAGGATAGTCAGGCTACATAGTAAGGTCCTGTCTTAGAAAAAAATTAAATCAAAAACAGTAGCAAGACTGAAAGCTGGACAATTTTTTTTATTTCTCATGAAGTTGGTGAAACATGAAAAAATAAACAAAAAAATGGATGGGCCAATTTTCTTTATGATCATAGATGTAAACTATGTAAATAGAGTTAACTAAATTGGAATGACTTAAAAACTCATATTTGGGGGAAATATTTTAAAGTAATAGTAAAATAGTAAGTAGTGATAGGAAAGATATGTATTTTTAAAAACTACCAGTATGTGTCATGCCATCAGTAAGCACAAAGTCTAAGAACCACGACTTATTAAACTACCATTTGATAAAATTCATTGCAGAACCTCCTAACTTGAAATAGAAGAAAATTCTATAACTTAATGAGTGTTTCATAGCACAGATCTAAGCAAGTGCTATTCTTGTTTATATATGGCTCAGCCAATTACATATTTTCTTTATTTTAGAAAACAATTGCAGTGTTAAAGAGATGTGGCGAATAGGAGTTAGCCAGGATTATACATCTGTAGTTTTGTGTTCTCTTCAAGAGTGTGAACAAGTCAAGGTTAGCTAGCCTCACCGTCACCAATAGCTTTGGGGATTCTAGTTAACATGAAGTACAGAAGTGAAATCATTACTCATAAATGATTGAGCACAGAAAATACTTGAGCATGTGTATTCATGCCCATGCTTGGGTACGTGGATGCCAGAAGTCAGTGTCTTTTGTGACAGGGTCTTTTACTGAACCCAGAACTCCTCTATTTAGCTCAACTTTCTGGCTGAGCAAAGCCCTGAGGTCCTCCTTCTCTACCCCCTAGTGATGAGATACAGCCCCTATCCCCTACCAATGGTGTGGGTGCTCAGGATTAGAACTTAGGTCCTCATAAGTGCACAGCAAGCAGTATTTTTACTACCTCTACCTCCCCAGCTCTATAATTACCTAAAATATTAATAGAGACAATAGATAATTGCAATTAGGAAGAAAGTCAGCAGGATTGCTGGATACTAGATCAATATAGAAAATCAATAGTATTTTTCTGCATCAGCAATAATCAACTAGAAAATATTTTTTTAATTAGATACAAGTCACAAAGCAATAAAAATAATAAAGGTTCCGGAAATCAACCAAGAGCGCAGGAATGCTGTGGGGAAAATTTAACATTGTGAGAAACATAAAGATTATTTAGATAAATGAAGATCCAGTCTATGCGTTTTAGAAGGGATAGCTTGCTATCATAAGACTGTCAGTTCTTCGCAAATTAACTTACAAGTACATTGCAATTCTAATGTAAATTTCATTTGGAGGACTTTATACCTAAATGGGATAATTCAGAAGACATGACATCTATGGAAAATTAAGTGCCACCAAATAGCTAAGTGAACCTTGAGAATGGGAGCCAAGGAAGCGTCTCTTACCATCATGTGTCAATGTGTTTAGATTAACTCTAGATATAAACACAAAACTTTTAGGCTTTGATTGAAAAAAAAAAACAGACGAATAGAGCATGATATAAAATAAATAATTCAGAGTTCAGAGACAGATTATGTGCATGTGTTAACTTAATATACAGGAAAGCATTCAAATCAATGAACAGATGGCTTACTTAGTGGATGATGCTGGTAAAACTGGTTTACTATATAAAGAAAAATGAAATGGTATCCCAGCTGAATGCCACATATGAAATGGACAAAGCATGATAATAAATCACAAAGGGAACAGAAGAATATCGAAGAAAATCTTTGGCTCTATTGGTAAGAAAAGCCTTCGTACTAAGGATGTTAGAGGTTCAAGTAATGCTGGGTAACCCTGATGGGAAAATAAGCAAATGACATGAACAGGTAATTTACCACAAAAGAAAAATCAAATGTCTGACAAATGGGGAGAGGCGTTGAAAATCAAACTTACTGTTACTTAAAGTGATTCATCAAAAGCAACGAGACATCGATTATACTAATCAGACTGCCCAAAATTTCAAGGCTGGACCAGGCTGGACTGTGTCAAGCCGTTAGCAGTGGTGTGTGCTCCAGAAAACAAGAACATTCCTGTGTGCCCATTCAGTAAGTACTTAAACTATACAAGCACATACCCAGTACTTAGCAACTCCTCTTTGGGTATACAACCTTTGCATGCCTCACTGCTCCACAGATTAATACGCTGAAGGCACACAATGCAGCATGGGATTGCGAAAGGTTGCAGACAATCCGATGCCTGTCTTTGAGAGAGTGGAGAGGCAAAGGTGACAGATGGGCACCCGTCAAGTAATATTTCACAGTAATTAGAAGTGAAAGACAGATGAGTGTAAAAGTGCCCAAACAGAAAAAATAAAATAAAAAAACGAATAATGAGTTATATAATCCAAAACACGTTAGACACATTTAGATCATGGATAACCCAAACAGTTCTATAAGAATATGATTTTCAAAGTCAGGAACAAGAGGCTTCCAGCTTGACATGGTGGAATGGTTGTATGTCAGAGACAGAAAGAGAGCTGGGGCAAAAGGAAATAACTGAGCGAATATGGAGAGGGACCTTGGAGGCCGATATTGAGAACACACAATAAAGGGGGGCAGTGTGATTAATTCAAACCTTTGATCTGACATTTAGCTGTTTATTTGCTTGGGATGGTATATTCATATAGTATGCTTAGTGTACTATCTCTTTCTCTGTAGTAGCCAGGCCTTAGAGAAAGGTGAAGGCAGACCTTCCTGTGTGTGCGTCTGGGACTGTGTGTGTGTTCGTGAGGTCGCCTGCTCGGAAACCTGGGTGTATGCCTGCGGCTCCCTCTCCCTCTCCCTCTCCCTCTCCCTCTCCTTCTCCCTCTCCCTCTCTCTCTCTCCCTCCCCCCCTTTTTCTCCCTCTCCCTCTCCCTCTCCCTCTCCTGCCAGGCATCTTTTGTTCTTTTGTTTCTCAGGGAAACAAAGCATCAAACTGTAAGTGGCAGAGCAGTGGGAAATCACTGCTGCTGCTTGGGAGGAAGCACATGTGATGCCCGGATGTAGAACTTACCAGGCTTCCCTTTCTAACAGAAATCCTGGTAACCATGACTTTTTCTAAAGTCCACTACCCACTACTTTGGAGTCTAGAATTTGCCAATTTCCATTCATTTTTACAACCTAAAAACAACAACAACAACAACAACAACAACAACAAACGAGTTTTATGTCAGAGGAGAACTAAAATTTTCTTGGAGAGCTTCACAGAACAGCCTGACCTGGAAGGAAGATAACAGGAGGCAAAGGCAATGAAAAAAGAATAAAGATACAAAACCAAAATAAACAAAACCACACCCTCACCTCATTACTCATCTCTAGCTACCTCTTCACTTAACCTCAAGGTCAAGACAACCCTTTTATAGTGTTTACTGCCTCTGAAGTTGAGCTTCAGTGGGAGTCTTGTTTGCCTTTTATAGTATTAAAAGAGACAATGAAACCTGCCTCTCCGAAGATCATTTCACCAAGTCCCCCCAGCTCTGCAGGGAATATTTGTTTCCTCATTTAAATTCATGTCTCTAAAAGACAAGTAGACCTTGGATGAAATTTCAGGAGACAGCAAATTATAAATAATGTATCTATATTTTTTTCTCTCCCATACCACTTGTACATAATTCCCCCCAGAGTCTTGTGCAAACACCAGAGACAAGAGGACAGGAAGCTATTAACATGATGGAAAGATTGGAAGGGGCTCGCATCGTGTGGTATGAGCCTAAGAAGAGGCATCTTGATCAGAGGAGGTTTCTAGGCCAGCTAGCTCTTTTCTCTAACAATGATGGGCAGGAACTGGGAGGAACAGAGGAAAGGGAAACCATAATCAGGATAGACTGTGTGAGAAAAATATCTATTTTCAATAAATACAAAAAAGAAAAATTATTATTAATTATTGGCATCTCAACTCTTTCCCAGACCATTATATAAGCATCTGCTAGAATAAGTCCTTTATCTTAGTCATCCCAGGAGAGAGTGAGTGTTTATCAGTCATGGAGGCTACTTTGAAGCCAACCTTTAAACTCTGCTGTCCATTAGAAAAAGCACCAAAATCTCTCACAGGATCAACACATCCTTGGAATGAGATGCGGGTCAGTGGAAAAATGCAGATCCTGTCAATTAAGTTGTGAAGGATGCTAGCAGCTAAAAGGAAATTAGCCTCTAGCTCCTTCAGCCTTGGTGTACTGTCCTGGAACTTTCAGTGTTTCCCCAGACTTCCTCAGCAGGACTAACTCATGCCCATGGAGTCTAGATAGGCAGCCTTTCAATCTTGGATCAGCTGAAGAGATTCTGCTTTTCACTTGGCCTGCTTTCCCTTTTCTGTAACACCCCTAACCCCACCATTTGGGAGCAAATATCCTTGTGTTCTATTCTTTCCTTAACTTTCCTTTTGGCAGAGGCAGAAAGGGTAGAGGGGCGGGGACTGGGGCAGGAAGTAGACATTGCAGCCCAGTGTGATATACTCAGAAAGATTTGTACTGCAGTGGCAGACAGAACCTGAAAGGGATTTTGCCTTCATATTCTGCAAAGATGCACCTCTTTGTAGCATCCTGCATAGGGTATTAAGACTCTTCTTTAGTTTTTGTTTGTTTGGTTTTTTTTTTTTTTAATATCAAGAGACATCTACTTCTATACTGTGAAGCTGAGATTTAATTCTCCAGTTCATCTAACATGTCTGTATGTACCAGCCTTTGTACCTGGGATGTTGGCATGCATTATTTTTTGCCAAAGAAATTTTCACTCGGCACTCAGCATCTAGTTGTCTCAGTGGGTTCTGATAAATCTCCAAAACAAAGCCAGCAGGGTTTGGGATGCATCAGTGACTTAAATTTCAGCTTTCCATTAAAATCACAACAGCTCCCAAACATGGATACTCCTTTGTACATATCAGGAAGATGGTGGTGACTCTACTGCAGAGTGAATAGCTCAGTTGGTAGCTATAGTCACATCATATATGGTGGGCTCCTCACTTCTCTCTCTCTCTCTCTCTCTCTCTCTCTCTCTCTCTGTGTGTGTGTGTGTGTGTGTATGTGTGTGTGTGTGTGTGTGTGTGTGTATGTGTGTGTGTGTGTATCTCTCTCTCTTTCTCCTCCCGTCTTTCTTCTCTGTCTCTCTGTCTCTGTCTCTCTCTGTCTGTCTATATCGCTCTCTCCCTCTTTCTTTTAGCACTGCTATGTTTTAAGAGCCCTGGAGTCATGAAAGAACAACAAACCAACCTAAATAGACATCAAGGGTGACCTACACTGTCCACTGAACCAAGTCACTAGTCTTCTCTCTAGATTTCCATATAAGTTGTTTATTATTACGTGATTTAACCCTCCAAGACCCTGGATAGATCTGGATAGATCTGGAGTTCCACATTCAATTGACTGCATCTAAGACAAAACAGAGACAGTAACAGAAACCACTGTATCTCTCTGTCCAGAGAGTCCTGGAAACTGCTGCAGCTTGAGATGTTTGACACACCACTTACTCCTGTCAGCTGTGACATTACCAGGGTGGGGATAAAAAGCCCATACAACACTGAGCATTTTGGTGACAAAAGGATTCCTTTAACTCAATAAACATGCAAAGCAGGAGGTCTGTGCATCTGTTCACTGTGTTCTTAAGGTGGAAAAATTCTTAATTCAGCAGAAAACTTCTCCCAACTAGTCTTGAAGTGGTGTCTTCATAAAGGACCCTTTAATTAGCCTGTGAATATGCAAGGCTGGATTTGAACAAGAGGTAACACCTTAGTGTTAATAAGGTATCTTTGAAATAGTAAAATGGACGTCAACCTTAGCAGAGACATCAAGTATTCTCTGTTTGGTAAGGATATTGCATAGATTCATGTCTTGTTGTGTTATCCCAGTTTTTTTTCCCATTGAAATATTTGCTTTTGACTAATGAACTAATTGAAGACACTTTTTAATGTATTGAAAAGTATAAAAACAAAACAAATAAACAAAAAACAACAACAAAAAAAAAAGGAAAGGGACTTGTTCACTATCTCACTGCGCAAGTGACTGGGAAGTTTGATAAACTCTTTGTCATCTAGCCTAAGTATATTGAGAGAAGGGCATGAGGGCGGGGCTTCCTGTTGCTTCTTTGAGGATGGAAGGAAGGCTCTGGGACATGGAGGAGAACACAGTCAATCTGGTGCTCCAAGGATGCAGGAAACCTGTGTTTAGGGGCGATGAATATGCTCATATTAGTCCCACTTCTGGACACACCCTTATCCTCATAATGTGAACGTCAGTCTGGGCTGGGTAGGCAATTACAAATCACAAGCTGAAGAGGGATGCCATGGAGGTGCAGAGAGGACTATTAACAGTTCAGATTCTAGGGCTGGACTATCTGGGAGTAAATCTCAACTTTCTAACTTAAAGGGTATAGGATTTTGGATGAGTTATCTCATCTCTATTGTACCCTACTTTCCTTGCCTGTTAAAAAAAGTCTGTAGGACAGAGTCTGTTGTGAGGGTGAAATTAAATACTGTTAAATAATGCAGATATTATGTTTAGAACAATACTTGCTAAAAAGCCATGTAAGTCTCTGAGTTCCAAAAGCCTTCTCATTTTCTTCTTTCTATAGAGCCAGGAGACAAACCTGGACTTTGAACATATTAGGTAAAAGTATTCCATTAAGCCATATTCTCTCTCTCTCTCTCTCTCTCTCTCTCTCTCTCTCTCT
>NW_022196891.1:57154185-57175924 GCF_008632895.1 Mastomys coucha | reverse complement strand
TGTTGCTTGAGATTGAACCTGGGACCTCATACATACTAAGCAAATGTTCTGCCTCTGAGCTAAGTGCTAGCTCCTATTCCTGCCCTTTCAAGTGGTATTACCAGTAATTTTAAAGACTGAGTGAGATACTGGATAAATAAGAATACTTTTTTACGGCTTTACAAGGGCTTAGTACTGAAGGTTTCTTCTGCTACATTTACTAGAGATGCTGCTGAGGACAGCGTCTGGGGAAGGAGAGAGAGAAGGAAGATTTTTTTTTTTTTTCTAGAAAAACATGCAGGAATTCGGAACAAGAAGCAACCTGACCTCTCTACTTGGAGCACTTAGTTGGTCCTCATGGACCACAGATTGAGGCTGGTGACTCCATGGTAACCTTGATGAAAGGGATTTTCTGCCAAGGCCTTGGGAAAGGGGGAGGAAGAAAAAGGCAGTTGAGTGTTTTTGATAGGCTCTTTCCAGGCCAAGGCTCAGCAGAGGTGCCTAGGAGGCAGAGGCCATGTAGGGAGATGAAGGCATCAAGTGACTCCAAGCCCCTCACCTGTGGTAAAGACAGTAGAGGTGAGGCTGCTCCTCGTGGCTTCCTGAGCTGCCTGCAGAAGCACTGTGTAGTCTGTGTTCTCTGACAGGCCCTCCAGTCGGATCCAGGTGTCCTCGGCATCCACAATCAGTTCCTGCAGAGAGTCAGAGTGAAGGAGTCTGGAGGGAGCAGCCAGCTTGCAATATGGGACAGTATGGAAGCTGGGTCAGCAATGCTGTCCCCTCTTTCCCATAGTAAGGAAGAAACTGCCCAGAGGGAGGGAAGGCAGCTCCCATGTGAGGTTTAAACCAGCTCCTATCTCACAAATGCACATGGGATAAATTTAGGTACCAGGATTATTGAACCAGTAGCTTCAGACTGCGTTTGGGTTTACTGTAAAGAAGAAGAAGAAGCTGAGGAAGCGGAATCCTGGGCCTTCCTACCACCATCAAACAGACCTGCTTTACCTGCCCTCTAGATCTGACTTCTCTCAGAATATAACTTTCACTTTTAAAAGGGATCAATCTTTTAAACCCAGTAGCAAGGTAAGATGTGCTAACTAGAGACCTAGTGGATTGTGTAGACTGATGGCATAAAACTGCAATTTATCATCTCCTTACCGTAGGCTGCATAGATGTTGCTTTTATAATGTTATTGAGGCATAAAAGCCTCTGAGGTTTATTATCTGGCTCATGTTTGCTTGGCCCTGGGGGTGAGAGATCATTCTGAGAGAGCACAAGATTAAGATGTCATCATGTTTTGAACCTGAATGTGGACCACCTGGGGATGCTGCACCTTAGTCTCTCCAGAGAGAATGCTGACACGGAGAGGGCCTATGCTTTACCTCAGGGTGGGTAGAGAGCAATAGCAAAACCTAAACTTAAGTATTTCCAGGCCAGCAAACTAGGGCTCTCTCCTTAATAGCGGGCTGCGTATCTAGGATCTGAAACCTCACTGGTTGTCTGTGAATTGCTTCCTTCTCCATCCCTGCAATTTCCATGGGTCATTCCACCGGTCAGTTTCCACATGGCCTCACATGGAAGAAATGGTTTTCCCCCTTTCCAGTTAATGCTTACCTTGCGGCTTCCGTCGGTGGACTTGTATGTCAAGACATAGTTTTCAATCGCAGCTCTGGGTGGCTGCCAGGAGATCAGTGCACTCTGCCTGGTGACTTCACTGGCTGTCAGGTTGTCCGGAGGATCCAGGACTGCAAAGAAGAGAAAATGCTAAGGTGTCCCTGCCTGCCCAGTTCTTCTTCGTTTGATTTAATTACAGGCATGCTAATCTTGCTCACAGCACTGCTTGAATGTTGACTCTAGTTCCCGCTTGGATGGAGGCAAAAAGGGTGGCATTGTGCTTATTTGAAGCTATCCCCCACCCCATGCCCCAAGAAGGACTCTAAGCTTGGGCATGGCATCTTCCAATACAACTCTTTATGCCTAGGACCCTAAACCCATTTAACCATGTTGTGCTTGAATTTGAAGCAGTCCTGTATCTTAATTTGTTTTAATGATTTCCTGGTCATGATTTCACCCAGCAGCTCTACTGTATCAAGCTTTCTCATATTGCTCAGCATTTCTTGTACTAAATACAGTTTTCATACCAGACTTTCTTGTCTGGCTCTGCTATTATCACATAGATCCTGGGTATAAAAACAGAAGTGTTCGCTAGCAGAGAGATAAAGGGACCACATTCAGCCAAAACATGCTCAGATCACCAAAATGTAGTTCATTATCTACTCCATTACAAGGAAGCATCTAGTTTAGGTGTCACAAAACCCTCCAGGGATGCCAGCCATGTACTCACGGGTAGTGAAGTTGGTGGCAATGGTGCCACTCATGAGAGGCCCACTGGTGGCATACATGGTGACAGTGTAGTGGGTGCTAGGAAGCAGGTCTTCAAGCTGGAATTCTTCACTGACTCCATCAACTAGGATGGTCTCTCCAGCAACTGAAATCAGACATATACACATGAGGAAAATCCTCCTCCATCTGAAGCATTCCACATGGAAAAACTACAGATGAGACATACAGCTTACTATTCTATTCAAGGATCCTCTTTTATCTTTCTCATCATTATTTATTATTATTCAGAAAAAAGAATTCTGTATATGGAGATCAAAAGTGCCTCTACTACTCAGGTCTCTGTAAGCAAAGAGTATGGATGGTTCTTGTTTATTTACCTGGTTGTTTCCTTCTGTCCACATTCTCCCATCAACTCATCCCCATTTAGCCTGAGAAAATACAGCTCCTGCCTCTCATTAGGTCTCTAATGACAGTTCTAAAGCTTCCAGAGTTCTGACTGCTTCTCTCCGGACCAGAAAGTTTGCCAAGGCCCTTGCTGAAATGCAGAACTTGGAGAACTGAGACCAGGAGTTGGTATTGCTGATCCATGCTATAAACAGGTTAGTTTATTTCTATGTCTGTCCTTTGTACCACTCCAGGCTTTAGGACAGCAATAGATCATTGCCATCACATGCTGAATTTATTAACAATCAATGACTTTATCACCACTCCTCTGGTTGATTATTTTACATCTGTCATCTTTTGCCTTGGTTGAATTCTGGACCACAGTTTCAGTTTATTAAAATATTTTAATGTGGATTCAATCAATTATGGTTTTTGTTTTATATACAAATTTTGTAAGCATGTCTGCTCGGGACCCATTCAAGCTGTTAATGGAACTGTTCATTAGATTATAGCCAAGCCCTCTCTTAGACAATTAGAATACTTCTGCATCACTCAGCATTTGACAAAATTTGTTATGCGTATTTCCAAACTAGGTTAGACCTGGTGTTTCAAGTGTGTTGTGATCTAAAGGTAAACGGAACGAGGTATAAAGGTTGTTCAAACAATCTAAAAGTGTTTGGGAGAATGTAGATAATGCCCACCCTTTTGCTGTCCTTCCTTGTAATATCCTGCAGTCCACCACTGCTCTACTAGACAAAGCTATGGCAGGTTCTCAAATGCTTACCTCTCTTCAAATACAGGGAGGGTGTACTTTCTGCTAGAATCCCCCTTTGCCATTTCACTTCCTCTGAGGTCTTGCTCCTTTCCGTCCCCCTCATTATTCTGATCCTAGATTATGGTGGCCCACTGGATGAGGCTCACTATGCTCTGTCCTGCATATTTTATGCCGTGGCTCATGTCAAGCTGGATTGATGTCTCTGCATCATCACTAGAAGTGAGTTCCATAAAGATAAGAACTCACACTTTGCCTCAGAATTGTTCTAGGCTTAGCGAGTACACGGCCCATGGGAGGTTATCAAAAGCATTTTCTGAGTGAATGGATGTGAATGCACAGGAAGGAGCAGTGTGCACTGTCACCTTGAGCAGGTGTGCCCGACTGCCTTAGGGGAATCAGGGGTACTTTGTTAGAAAAGGTAGGGCTGCCATTAAGACCCGAAAGACAGGTTTTCTAGGTTGACTCTTGGGGAGAGAATTTCTTGGTGGGGAAAATGGCACCTGGGCAAATGCATGTAAGCTTGAAAAGTCTTAAAAAGGCATGCTGAGTTAAGAAATGCTGGTTCATGATATGCACAGAGGGAAGGGAGGGGTTGAGATGTGCTCTGCAGGAACATAGAGGGGTTAGGATGTAGCCAAAATATTCTTCTTTGAGCAGGATTATGCAGTCAGCCATACTATCAACCCAAACTCATGACGGAAGATTAAATGAGACTCAGTTTTCTAATGCCTATCTGGAGTACAAATGTGCTAATAGAGTTGCAAAACCAAAGCAAATAAAAAACACCAACAAGGAAGCTTTGTGAACCTGCT
Organism: Mastomys coucha; assembly: GCF_008632895.1. Taxonomy (NCBI): domain Eukaryota; kingdom Metazoa; phylum Chordata; class Mammalia; order Rodentia; family Muridae; genus Mastomys; species Mastomys coucha. The sequence continues at coordinate 57,171,631 of NW_022196891.1, read as the reverse complement.
GGTATACTGTAATGACTTTCCAGTTTGTTTGATAGCCTGTGTTAGTTTTCATTTTCCCAAACTTTGACGATAAATTATTCTTTGCAGCTTGCAGAATTGGCTTTCTCTTTCATCTCTGAAAATCAAGAAGTCTGCCTGCCTTCTGTTCTCTGGTATCTTTGTTCCCTAGATTCCTCACTATAACCCACAAAAATTATGTAATTACATGTTCAATTGTGGCCAAGAAATATTTTCCCTAAGCCTAAGATATTTGGAATATGCTTCCATTTTGCTTTGAGACTGACTCTCTCTCTCTCTCTCTCTCTCTCTCTCTCTCTCTCTCTCTCTCTCTCTCTCTCTCTCTCATATGTTTTTCCGAGACAGGATTTGTCTGTGTAACCTTGGCTGTCCTGGAACTCACTCTATAGACCAGAATGGCTTCAAAGTCAGAGATCTGACTGCCTCTGCCACCAAGACCACTGCCCGGGTGCTTTGAGGTCTCCATTCAGCTTCAAATAGTGTAACATGAATGAGCATAATAAAAAACAGCATTAATAGCTGGGAGGTGGTAGCACACACCTTTAATCCCAGCACTTGGGAGGCAGAGGCAGGGGGATTTCTGAGTTCGAGGCCAGTCCGGTCTACAGAGTGAGTTCCAGGGTAGCCAGGGCTACACTGGAAATCTGAGAAACCCTGTCTCAAAAAACCAAACCAAACCAAACCAAACCAAACCAAACCAAACAAAAAAACAGTATTGATATTCAGATTTTTGTATTGATTTCAAACTTTTGGGCTAGGTGTGGGTATGGAAGACCAGTACAACATAAACATTGCTTAGTATTTTTTTCTTGCTCTGTAAACATCTAGAAAATTCCTCTGTCTTGCCTGTAGCACGTTGGTGAAAATCCTAGCTTAGTTCTGCAGTTTGTCTTTAGTGTTAGCTCTGACTTTACTTTTGTTCCTGGTTGCTTGCCTTCTTTGAACTTTTCAGAATGAGAATTTGTGATTCTCCTCATCAGTTGTTTACAGGAGTTGGGGGATATCTTTGGTATTTTATAGGGTTTGAGGGCTACACAATTTCCCCAACCTAAGGTAATTTCTGATTTGACTTTCAGACAGGAAAAATGAATCACTTCTCCACTTCCATATTGGCTTGTAGCTCAAGTCCTTACCACCCCAACCTGCAGACACTCACTTGCAAAGTGGGTGAGGACTATGACATAATTTTCCACTTCACCCATGGGTGCTTTCCATTGAAGCAGGGCTTCTGTTGGCGTGATATTGGTAGCGATCAGATCCGTGGGGCTATCCATGGCTGGAAAAGAACAGGAGACTATCAGGCTAAAGAAAGAGGACCTGCAAGGTGTAAGTACCATAAGCCATCAGAATTTTCCTATGTGGTGCACATCTGTCACTGTGCTGGGTAAAATAATGGAGTGCAGACTGATTCTTTTTCTACCTCTCTAGCTCCACTGATAGCTTTCTTTTCTCCCTTTTCTCCTATCTTATCCACTTCTCTCCCAATTTATCTAACTTCTTCTTTTAAATTAATTCATTAAATTACTCTGTGCAGAATTCTTTGATGGGTTCGATGGGAAGTCGGACATTCAAAATACACTATTGTACTTTAGACATTTCAATCCACGTGTCATAAAGAAGGTATAGAAAATGTTATGATTCATTAGTTCCTGAGATAATCCTGCTTTCCAGCCCATTTGTTCTTTCACACATGCAAGAGTGGGCTTTGTTGAAAGATTTCTGTCTTGTGGTGGAAGTGTACGGGCACTACTTCTTCTAGCACCACCCACAAGCTTCACTCTGGACTGTGTCCTAGGCATCCTTTTTGTTGCATAGAGAGTCATGGGGGGTTGTACAAACTCAGGGAAGCCAAGATTGCCTGTCAGGGGAAGAAGGTTTGCTCATGAATAAATTATGATTTTACTCACCCATGCTGTAACTCTTGGATTTACTTATGTGTTTCCTTTTCATAAAGTTGGAATTTATTTATAAAATGGATGTTATTAGAACAGCTTAAGTGTTAGCTCAACATGACTCATACAATTTATGCTTGGGAATCAAGACCTACCATTGACCTACCTCTGTTCTTTGATTAAATGAGCTCTCTCTCTCTCTCTCTCTCTCTCTCTCTCTCTCTCTCTCTCTCTCTCTTCCTCTCTCTCTCTCTCCCTCTCTCCTCTTTTTGCTTATGTTCCTCATTCCAAAGTAACAATAAGAAATAAAAACCTTTACAGTTTAGTGTTTTGAATTTTATTTATAATCTGTGCTTTCAAAAACATCTTTAAATTCAACTCCTATTAGACTATGTGATTGGGTGAGTTCTGAGATGTGTATGATCTCTTGAAGGAGTTGTCATTTCTACAAGTTTTAAGATCATTGTGATGACTTTAAAACAACAACTGAAGACACCTCTGAGTGCAGCACTGTTACTGGACGTTACCAGAATCAGTCCTGAAGGATGGCAGGGTGGCTTGGTGTGCTGTTGAGTTTCTGCTTTTGAGATGTCTGCTGCCTCTGGCCAAGAATACCAGGAGTTAGCTTTGGCCCCGAGTCACTGCACTCTCATCTTGGGAACATGATGGAGTTAGCTTTGGCCTGAGTCATGGCACTCTTATCTTGGGAACATGATGTTCTTGAAATCCATGTGATTATTTTCAATGAGAAAATATGGCAGAATTTTCAGGAGGGCAGAAAAGGGCTTTCTTAGCTCAACGGTCATTACTTCTGGTCAACATTTATCCGCTGCCTGCTTTAATGATCATTGACAAAACACAGTTAATGCATCTACAGTTGCATCTCCCAGAAGGGGAGACTAGGATAGGTTAGACTACCTTGTGCTGTCCTGCGAAAGGTACATTTTTATGTTTCTGAAAAATGTTTTTGCCACTGTGTTAAAAGATGCTGTTTTGATGCTTGTGAGAGTATACGGATTTCTAAGACACATTTCCCTCCTTCAGAAAACACCATCTCTAGGGAAACTAAGCAGCGTTGGGATATGCAGGTGCTCTCTTAATGAGGCAGACTGAATGTTTTCCTATGTGGGGTGGAAACTGTGGTTTAACCAGAAGGTTCTCAATGTTGAGGATAGAAACTGAGGGCTGTGCCTTCCACTGACATCTATAGCAAATCTCTGCTAATTCTATGTGGTACACTTGCTTAAGGACCAGAGAAGGAAGGCTAGTGGAGTTGCTGAAAGGGAGCCTTATCCTCAGGCTTATCCAAAAAAGCTAGTTTTCTGAAAAATTCATGGTAGGAGAATTTGTCTTCCCTCCTTTCCATATTAAAGCTTATCTCTCTCCCCCACTTCCCTTCCTTTAGAGCTCCTTCTGCGAGGGGCCCGAGGACACAGAGGAACGTTTCAATCCAATTAGTCGGCCCACAAGAAAGCAAGGCCTACCTAGTGTTCCTAACAGCAGCTGGGGTTGCCGTGAGGGGTTACCTCACCTCTACTGCCTTCATACAGGTGATGGACTTAGAGCCTTTTCTCTGCAGCAAAGGCAACACACCTATGAGGTGGCTGTATATGGTGAATAAATAATCTCACCTCATCCCTAGTTTCTTGAAACTGGAATAACAAATCTTCTCTGAAGTTTCCCTACCCCCCCCGCCCCCCCGCCAGGTCTTAAAGAGATGCTCTCATGCAAATGCTTGCTGTGGAATCTGTCTCCATCATGTGTCTTCGGAAGGGCACTCTTCGGAGTGGAAATTCTATGAACATTCCTAACCTGAACCAGCAAGACTCCTCCTCAAGTGTGACTCACCAAACTCCTAATATTAGACAGAACAGTCTTTGGGGAGAGAAGCCACAACTTGAAGGACACAGTGAGTCAGAGGAGCCAAGGAATGGCGTCTCAGATCCTGGAGCCAGTATCCGCTGTACGAGCTGGAATGATTTTACTCTGCTTCCTGTGTTTGTCTCAATTCCGCTGCTTATGTCCTGACCCGACATTCAGCAAGGGAGCCATGTTTACCTGTGTGCACCAGGGTGCAGATGCGTTCACTCTCCTCCCTGCCCCGTACACTGTTGAGGCTTATTTCATATTCAGTAGCTGGATACAGCCTGGTGATGGTGAATTCTGTCACAGTGTTGGGCACCACGGAGCTGTCTAGCCGTCCCACTGAGGAAGAACAAAATCCATCACTAAAACTTCAGCAGCTCTCTCTCATCAGTAGGTCCATGGCTCAGTGTCCACTGGGACAGTGGGTCACGAGGCACAGATGGGTGTGGGCTCAGCGTGCAGTAGGGAAGGGAAGGCAGATAAATGATTCATAAGATGGCAATGGTGGAGTTTAAATAGATCTTATATGCTGGCCTTACTCTTTTCATTTTATGGGCTTTCTTAGAACAAAAGTAAATAAGCTATATATTATGTAGGTTTCTATCAGACCGGTCTTCTCTGAGGTGAACATATCAGTATAGTGGCAGTGGAATGAGCCAAGCTGCAAAAAAGTACCCTGTGCAGCCCAGAGAAAGGTAGCCTGGAAAACTGTCCTACCTCTGGCTGGAAGTGAACATTCCCTCCACTTTGTTAACAATGCCTCATATACCAGCAAGAACTGGCAGTATGCAGGCAAGCTCTCAGCCAACTTCTCTGACTCAGACATTGGCTAAAATAGTGGAACTAGGATCACTGTGATTCCCTCCAGGGCTCCATCTGGCTCTGCTGGGTCTTTATCCATATCCTGGATTCTAGTCTTAGACTTTATGCTCAGCATAGTACATATAGCCCTGGCTCTTGGTAAAGTCATTTAGAGTTCATTGTTTTTCATTGTGCAGCCTAGCTAACGGTGTACAGTTATTTCCAGTGGCAAAATGTTTGACTCTCTTGGTGATATAGTCAAGCTTATTTTGAGGGGAGTTGGTGAGCTCATGATTTCTCTGTTATTCTTCATCGACACACTCTCATTTTGAGGGAGTATGCTACAGAGTGCGGCTTATTCCGTATAGTTGTGATCATGCCCCATAATAATCTCTAACCAACGTCAAGCCTTATTTATGTTTGAGAAACAAAATCATATTACCTTGGGTAGGTCGATATGATACTCGGTAGTAATCAAAAGGTGCAACAGGAGGGCTCCAGGAAACCGTCAGGGAGTCCTTGGTCACGTTGCTAATTGTGATGTTTTTGGGAGGATCAATTCCTACAAAGATCAGGGAGTTGTGGGGGAAAAGACAGAAGCACAGTTTGAAAATGGAATATCTATTCCTAGATTTGTGTTGATCTGCTAGTGTCCCTCAGGCAGGCATGACCCTACATAATTAACTGGGCTTCTCTAACATGACGGTCAGTGTGATGTCACATGTGTAACATTGTAGCTATGGCCAAAGCCAGGAAGCTAAATTGGCAAGATCTGTACTTCTGTGGCACAACTACTACCTATCTAGACCAACTGGAAACTTCCTTTTAACTTTGTGTGTTTTATTTCAAATAGAGAATCACATAATTATCTTCTCTAAGGGAAACTTCTCTTGGAAAGACCCAACTCTGCTAGTCTCTCTTAGTTTTTCGCAGCTACTTTTGGTTCAACTAGAAAAAACCTGCCTATTAGCTGTAGAGAGATTTTTAGAGCATAAATCCTAAACAAATATACTTTCCTAAGTTATATTCTATTTATGGTGCATAATTATGGTGCATTTAAATTGTGGGGTCAAACTTGCTGACTAACATATTTTTCCAGTTTGTGAGTTCTTGTCAATATATAGGGAACTATCTAATCATAGGTGCTTTTATGTACAAATATGTCATATTTGGGGTTGCATTTGCAAATGACTAAAAGGAAGTGGCCCAATTAATCTCGAAGTTCTATGTCTTCCAAATAATGTGCAAATCGGCTCCTGTCTCTGAAAACGACGTGGTTACATGCTAGCTCTATCTTGATCCTGAGGAAGAATCATGTACTAGGCAGACAAGAGATGTCTCTCCAGAAGAGAAATATAGTATTTTTTCTTAGAAAGATTTTCTTGGAGAGAAGCTTTTTCCATGCCTTTTTCCTAGTTGGAAATGCACTCAAGACTTGAGCCTGCAGAGCATTGGGCCCGTCCTCCTTTTCAAATGCGAGTTTTTCAGACGTCTCTTATGCAGTGCTGGAAGAAGCACTTGCTTCAGAATAACTCACAAAAGTTTATAGCCATAGACTCAGTCTGAGATTTCTTGAATGCTTCCCTTTTTGGATTGTATTGTTTGTCCAAGGCTGAAGTGAGAACCCTCTTGACCAACCTTTCCAGACTTACCTGTAGTGATAGAACCCACTATGGGTTCAGAGGTTACTGTCCCATGCACAGCTACAAGGTTCACTATATATTCAGTGGCTGGCTGTAGACCCATCAGGACAGCGTGCCTCTTGGTGGCATCCAAGAGGACCTCCATCATCTCCTCCTCTTCATCCCTAGGGCTGTAGTTCAGAATGAGCCTGTCTGCTGGGGGAGATGGGTCACTCCAGGTGATATTGACACTGGAGGAGGTCACATGAGAAAAGTGCAAATGGGAGATAGGGCGGAAGCCTGCAAAATAGAAAAGATTGGCGGCTCTGAAGCACATGTATGGTAGCAGGTCATTGGGCAGAGATTCTTGACTTCCCTCTATGCTAATGAGGGCTACACTTTCACCTGCTGGCTCAGAGGTCCTACCTCCCCTCCCATTCCAGTCCAGGCTAGTCTACTCTCTCCAAGCCATCTACTGAACAGTCCAGTCTAATAAAACTAGAAGTCACTCGAAGTAACTCTGTGAAATATTCATAATATGGATCCAGGATTTTAAAACCTCTAACGTGGAGAAATGTGACAGAGAGCTTTAGCATTCCCACTAATTTAATGCAGGAAGGGAGAAATGGACAAATCAGCTCCTGCGTCTAGGCTATAAAAGTCTTACATAAAATTTCAGATCCTTGCTCATTCTTTTCCTTTACTCTTAAACATTTTCTTTTCATGCATATATTAGTCCCCTGCCCCACCCTGGTCCCCTTAGACATCTCTTAATTTTCTCTCTTGGAAGACTGGGACATCTGAATAACCTCATGTTAAGATCTAATTACTACTGAACCTCGCTGAGATGTCTGCTCCCCTGGTACCTGTGAAGGCATCCACAGTAGACTCCAGGCTCTGCTGCCGACCCCTCTCAGCAGTGATGGAGATAATGTATTCTGCTCCAGGCTCTAGATCTGTTAGTGTGTATGAAGTCCTATCCCTAGGCACAGTGACTTCTGAGGAGATCCCAGAAGATGGGGTAAAAGTAATTCGGTAGTGATCAATGGGACCACTGGCCTTGGTCCAGATGAGAGAGATAGAGGTCTCTGAGGAGGCTGTTACCATGAGGTCTCGGGGACTGTCAAGTTCTGTGAATTAAAATAAGTTTCATTTATTCATTCATTTATTCATTCATTCATTTATTGTCTTATTTAGACTAGGCAGGTCTTGAATTAATTATGTATCAGAGGATGACCTTGAACTTCTGATCCCCTTTCCTCTACCTCCTAAATGTGAGATTACAGGCATGTAACAGTCTCATTTGGCACTTGGCCTATTTCATCCTGGCTCCATAGGACAGCCATGAGTTATTGGACTACCCTGTGTGTCTCTGGGCTGTCAAGTAGACCTAATGACCATGAGCCCTAGCTTGTCATAGTTGATACTTTTCTCACATTTTGTTTAACAGCTTCCCTTTGCAAGATGGCCAGTGATATGGTAAACAGATGGGCAATCTGCAGAAAGGGATTATTAGCAGTGACACTGGCATACATCCCCTACTGGGATAGATCTAGCTGCTGATTTGCTAGGGCTCTACACTTGTTTTCATTCATCCTCCCTTGGTTAGTCAAACGGAGAAAGAGGAGCCACTACCACATAGGATAAGGAGTTCACGACAAGGAAGTTTCCCATCCTCCCCTCCCTGACTCTGAGGATTCTTCGGCTTGTCCTAACCTCAGGTGTTCCGGTCGTGAGGACTAATGGAGACTCTTGATGGTGTGTTCCTCTAGCACGCTGGTTTATGCTAGGCTGACCCATGGAGACAGAGATTGATCCAACCCCCAACCCCAACCCCTGCTCAGTCCAAGATGTTTTTATCTAAGCTTACTGAAGGGACTTTGAAATTTCCCACAGGTTTGGAAGAGAAATTGTTGGATTTAGAGCAATAAGAATCTTATGTGGAATTTTTTCTGCTGCTCTGGGATTGTTTAGAATCTTTCCAAGTCTAGGCCTTTCTTCCAATGATCTCCCCTGTTTGGCAGACTGAGGACACACACATTCTGCCTGCTATGAAGTAGATTAGGTAGAAAGACAATCTGCTACAGCACCAGCCTATTGGAGAGTTGGCACATCTACTCTGAAGCCCTTCCGACTGTGGATCAAACACAGATCTGTGGTGAATAGGGTGGGACTTCAGATGTCAGGTCAGGCATAGGGTAGATGCTGTCACTAGGCAAGAATGATCAACAGAGCCTTGTGCACTGGGAGGGGTACGCCATGGTGATCCCCAGTTTTACATGCCTACAGCCTAGTCATCTTCTTCACCATTCTCCTACTTACCAGTCCTGGCATTCATGGTAGCAGGAACACTTTGTTTTGAGTTCATTACCGCAGATATTCCAACTCCATATTCTGTGCCTGGAACCAGATCTGTATGTAGATACAAAAACAAACAGTACTCTCTAACTTTGTCTCTCTATATATCTCTGTCTCTCTGTCTGTCTCTGTCTCTCTCTGGGTATGTGTGTATGCATGCATATATATATGTACACACGTATATACACACATATATACATATCCCAACATATATACATATATACACACATGTATACATATATGTGTGTGTATATATATATACGTATATGAGTGTATAAAATGAAGAAGAATCAAAGGAGAGAAGAGAATGATCATAAATTCCTGTTCAGATTTTGTTTAGTCCACTTTCAGTTCACTTCTAATTTTACCTATTAAGAAATCTCGATTTTGCTGCTTGGAAAATCCATATGAAGTAACGGTTTGAACTGGCCAGAGTCAAGTGGCTTTTTGCTTCTCAGAAAGGCAGGGAGGCTGCCCGTTAGCGTCCTTGGGAAGAGTAGTCACGTCTAGAACATTTTCCTGTGTGTCTGTGTCTTAGGTTGGCTAAAACAGTGAAGTAGTCTCTTGTTTAAACTGTGAAGGTGTGAAGAGAATGTAACCAATGAAGTAGTCTCGTGTTTAAACTGTGAAGGTGTGAAGAGAAAGTAACCAATAGGGACAATGGAGACATGAGCCTGGGAAGAGTTCCTTGACTGTGTGTGAGGACTACATTGTAGGTTTTACAAACAAGTCCTAAGGTTTTGAGGGTCACTTCTGCAAAGCCATACTGTATGGACTTTTCCTGTGAACAGGAGCCTTGCAGGGTTTTAACACAGATTTGTGCAGAAGTCTGGTAACTGTGAACTCCTTAGCAAGACAGTACACTCAGTCTAGGGTATTTAAACTATGTATCAATTACAGTTTACAGTGACTTCTGGTAGACTCAGAATTTGGAGGGAATTCAAAATTATAGGGTATAAGCCTCACAGGAAATCCCTTGGGAGTTCATTACGAAGGATGGCTGACAGGTTCCTAGAGCATCTGGAATTCTCTGGAGTCTTTTTCTCCTCTGTTCCACATTTGTTTTCAGATCAGCAGTCTTGATTGATGTAATAGTTTCCTATTGCTGTGGTGACAAATTGCCATGATTTAGTAGCTCACGACAATACAAATTAATGATCCTCTAACTGAGGAGGTTTGGAATCTAAGATGGCTCCCAAGGTTGTATTCCTTTGGTGGTCCCAAGGGAGGACCCATTTCTTTGCCTTCTCAGCTTCTAGTGGTTGCATGCATTTCTTGTCTCTTGTCTCTTAATTTACCTTCGAAGACTGAAGTTTAACAAACCCTTTTGATCATGATCTCTCTTTGATCTTGCATTGCATTGTTGTGTCTACTTTGACTCCATCCTACCTATATCCAACTCATAGGGAGCAATGTCCGTAAGTAAACCATAAGGACAGTGCAGAACAGTTTCCTCATCTCAAGATCTTTAATTGCATGAGCAAAGTCCCTTTTACCACAGAAGGTGACATAGTCACAGATGCTATTAGAATGTGAGTATCTTTAGGGATCATTACCCTTCTACTATAACTGGCTTCAAACTCATCCTCGTTTATTAAGACTTAGATTGTAGAAAAATGCAACAATCTAATTGCCACCCCTGGGGGCCTCCAATGTTCAGGCTAAGTCCTTCCAATGGGTTTATTAAGAGGCCTGCCTGGGGCTCCTGAGAACTGTATGCTGTGTGACTGTCTTGTGCTTGTGCAACACTGTGCTTTTCAAGCATGCATGTGTCTGGAGCTTCATGTCAATCCCATGAAGGTGGATGGGTGGTCTGCTATCCATCCTTATTAGTTACCTGTGGCTGTTGTCATACACTATTACAAAGTGGTGGCTTCACACAACGGAAACACATTCTTCAACAGTCCAGATGTAAGAGAAGAAGGTATGGGCAGGGTCATACACCACCCAGGGCCTTACAGGATCCTGCCTTGCCCTTTCTTGGCTTCTGGTGACGACGCTTATTTCTTTCCCTGGCTTGCAACAGTGCTGCTGCAATCTCTGCCTCTCCTATCTTGTGACTTTTCTTCTCTCGGTGTATTTCCTCGTCTTAAAAGGACACTAGTCACACTGGATTAGAGTTTCAGATGAACCCGTTTTAAATTGATCATATAACTACAGACCCCTTTCTAAAATACTGCCATTCCTGTAGGTTCTGAGTGGACATGGATTTTAAGACAACATTCAACCTAGTATAACTAAGAGAGTGAAGTGGTGAGATAGAGGAAGGTGGGGAGGGAGAGATGGAAAGTGAGGGATGGATGGAGGGAGAGAGGAAAGGAGACAGAGAGGGAGGGATAAAGGGAGAGAGAGAGGGGGGAGGAAGAAGGTAACAGGAATAAATTTATGACCAGTTTGAGAAGATTCCCAGATCTCTAACCTCAGAGTTCAAGGCTGTGGCAACTTCTCTTGCCCTAGCTACCTCTGGTCCTCTGGGCTACTGTGGCTTCCCTAAAGTAACACAAATTATTTTTTTTGGGGATGGCTTGAGTAGCCTCTCATTAATCAATGGCTTATTTTAACAACGGGGAATGCTTCATGTAAATCAGAAGGTCCCACCCTGTTTCTAGCTTTAGTTCAGTTCACACTCTGTGTGATTACAGCAGAATCTTACCTGGACTTATCAAATCTTAACTGAAGGAATACAGTTGAGTCCTAGCTGGGCAGCATTAGAATTAGGCCTCATTTTCCCCACTTCCAACCAGTTTGTTCCTTCTCTAACATTTTCTCTTGAGACTGTCAATCTAAGTTGAGTAAAGTTTGAAGTATAACAGGCTTTGGAATCTTCTGTACATTTTATATTCAGGTCTGGCCACCTTCCACATGTATAATTTTGATTACTTAACGTATGTTGGCTTGTTTCTATAGAATGGGTGTAATAGGTTTCAGTGTCCGAGGGTTTTTGAAGGGATTCTGTGAATTTTCTCTGTACAGGTCTGTCCATAATGGTTGTTGTTAATATCATCATTATCTAGCGCAGGGAGCCATGCTAGAGCTTTCTAATCTTTTTCATGCAAGTGGCCCTGTCATTATCAAGAAGTGCCCAGGCAGGCACATGTTGGCTTTAGATATACTGTTTTTGTTGATTCTGTTGATTTTATGAAGCTTGGCCTCTGACTGATGAAAACCAATGGTTTATGGTTGCATCAGGGTATTAGTGAGGACTTCCCCCTGGCTGATCTCAGTACTTGTCTTTATACTGAGTGGGTGATTTCAGTGCATACAGACTCATTTACAACACACACTCATTACCATCAATATATTTCACTATTCCCAGAACATCCCTGATTGGGGAAATCAGGTTACCTTTGGGGTGCAAACTCAAGATCAAGACCTCCACTTGACTATAATGGAGTAGAAACTTTCCAACGTAGGCAAAAGGTGGCAGCTCAAGGGAGTCGGTCAGGAATTATATGTTGCCAAGCGGATCTGGTATATAATGTTTCCATCCAAGTTTCTTATTTATAAAGCTTAAATGAAGTGTTCAATAATTTACAAGAGAATTGCTTTCTCCCAGAAAACAGCAGCAGTTAAAGCGCTCTTCCCAGGCTTTCTGTCCAGGGCCTGGGGAAGCGGGACTCTCTTATAGGCCCGTGCCTGCTGCTTCCCTTTGATTTTCTGCAGCTTTCTTCCTGAGCTACAAGTGAATTGTTGCTCATTGCCAGCAAGTAAAGAGCAGGTCTGGGGGAGAAGAAAATGTGTATCCAAGGCATATCTAGTACACTTCTCTCTTGCACACAGAGCGTTCTGAAGGATTTATTTTCACTTTAAAGACCCCATTGCTCTCCATCAATGCTCCCTTTATTTTCCCATTCAACCCTTGCAAGTGGGAGCATATAAATGGCTCTGTTCCCTAGTAACAAAAGCTTGGAAAATTCATCCCATCGGAAGACTCTATTCTCTGTCCCTTAGAAAACATCCTTTGTTCTGCTTGAGGGCAGACACTTCCCTAAACTCTTTCACTACACAGCTATTCTTCTCTGAATCCCTAAAGCACGTAGCTCATCTACTCCACAAGTATTACCGAAGCTCTCCTTTGTGTCAGGCACAAGGCTGTGGGGCTGTCGTTGTGAAATGAGTAGATAAGACATCACCTTTTGAGGGTCAGAAAAGCATCTGTCCTGGAAACATAAATTAATTACTTATTGAGTACCTGTGCTATGGCAAATACTGAGTTGTAAGTATTAGGTGATCTAGAAGAATAAAGAAAGGTGAAGAGAGACAAGGTTAGAACAAGGATTTTGAGTGACTGATGATGAAGAGGACAGTTCTAACTGTACCTTTTATATAGACCCCTTCATGTCCTTATATGCTTCCATGCATCTTGTCTCATGAACAAATATGGGCTCAGAGAAGGCTACCCCTTGAACACAAAGTTAGTACAAGGTAGAGCTAAGTTTACACCCCAATTAATCATGCTTTCTAATGTCTGTCTCTTAAGAGTCATATAAGTTGGCTCTGGGGACTGTCATGAACAAACTGGAATCTAAGCATCACTTATGACAATACTGTGTGCTGTTAAATAAGAGTGGCTTCAGAAGATGGACTCAGCTAGGCTGTAGCAGCCAGAAAAGAGGGGACTTGGGCTGGGCTTTGAAATGCAGCTAAGATGAAGACAGATAGTGGAGAAGAAAAGTGGGATCTTCCTGTGGCCAGCATTGGACACAGCAAGCACCACTAGGTTAGTATAGGCTGGAGGGCAATGGGTGTGAGCCAGTGTTCTCAGCTACACTGCAAGAACTGCCATGATGGAAGCAGAATAAGTCACTTGCTCCTGCTGGGAATCCAAGGCTTGCAGCTACTAGTAGGGAACAATGGAGGAGGTGGAGGAAGCCACAGGAGCTGTCTCTTGCCAGCAAAAACATAAGCAAGTCATCCAGCATTGGTAGGCTTGATTAGCTTCAAGTGAACATGAGTTACTATAGACCTTCCATCTATCTCTAAATCCCTGGGTGTATCTCCCTGTGAAGCTCAAGGCCACCGAACAGGATTAGGGGGTTAGTTTGTCTTAGTTCACTGGTTGCTTTCACAGAGAAGGACAAACTGAGACCCCCTTCCCTTAAGGAGCTTCCAGTCTTTTTCTTGATTTTGACAGCACGTGTCAAGTTGCATCTGGCAACATTATTTATGAAAATAAGATCATGTCCCAGCACAGTGAAATCCCCAGTGGTGGAACTCTGAGGCAGAGTCACAGAGTGGAGAGGGCTCTGGAGAGAGATGACCTTCCAAGGTGCCCTGAAATCAAACCTCATGGGCAATGGTCTAGATGGAGAGCCGAGTTGCCTGGCACCGCCCTTCCATCTTGGATAACTTCTTCAGGGTTTCTCAAGTGAGTCAGACTTTCAATGAGGTCACTCTGCCTCTGGGGACATAGATAAGGTTAAAGCCCTAAAAGAGGCAGTCAACTCCATCTTGACTTTAAAGACATATTTTAAAAGGAAGTAATATTAAAGATGTAATATTAACTAATTTTAAAAGAAAGTAATATAAAGGTCTCCGATGGAATGCTCTTCTTGCCAGTGAAATTAATGGGGAGCATGGCTCATCACCCCAGCCTCATAGTAACACCCCATTTCTGGGGTTCTCTGGTGTAAACAATTGTTGAAGGAGCCAAGTATTCTAGCCTCCATCTATTCTCCTGGCATCTCTTGTACTGGACTTCTCACACATGTTGAGGGACCTGGTTCTACAGTTGTATGAGGAGGTTGTGTGCTCCTGTTCCTGCAGCTTACCCCATACCTTCCTGGTCCCTAGCAGGTCACATTTTTTTAAAGGATCCCCTAACAAAGTAGCCACTTGGGGTCACTATGACCTTGCCCAAAGGAGTCTGAACTTTTAGACCCTTAGCCCATACTTCTCCCAGTCACAAGTGCCCAAGGCCTATCACCGATGATGATTTTTGTACCTGGATGGCAGAGAAATGCAGATAGGGTGAAACAGTCACAAATACCCTGGTCAGTGTTGATTTGACAGCTATCATCCCTTTAACGTCTCCAAATCCTTCATGGAAAATCTCCCTGTGAATAGTATACTGCACATACATCTTGTAGAGCTCACTTTCCTGTCCCTGGACCTACAGCTGGTCCCTGAGAAAGAAGTAATGGGTTTAGTAGGTGGCCTCATCCAATGTCTCCTACCAATCAGAAGCTGTGAATAAGGCTAATCATACTGATGGGGTGTGCTTGCAGATACTAGCTGTATGTGTGCATACTTATACATGTATTAATGTAAATGTGTGAGTATTTGTGTATATTTATATGTGTATACAATATGAGTGTGGATGTGGGCCTATGTAGTTGTATATATTTGTATGTATGAAAGTATGAGAGTGCCTATGGTATGACACTGATATATCTGCATATACATGTGACCTTATAATTGTGTGTATTTGTATGTAAGCATATGGATTTGTATGTATATATATGAGTGAGTATTATTGCACATGAGAGTAGGAATGTGTGACTGTGTATAAGTTCATATGTATGCATATAAGCATGTGTGAGTGTTGCTGGAAGTGAGTGTGGATGGATAGTTATGTGCACTCATCTGTGTATGTGTGGCATGTGTATACAGATTTTCATTTGAGTGTATGCGAGTATGTGTGTATGTGTGAGTTGTGACATGTGTGCCTGGCTGTCACTTTACCTTTTCTACAACGTTTGTTATGGCGCAATGTCTAGAGGCTCTACATTTCCCTTATTGACTGATGCTCTGACTATCAGCCTGCTGATTACAGATCAGACTATGGGTACTGAGCAGCAGCTGCCTAAGAAGCACTGATGAGGAACCAGGGAGACCAGCTCCTTCTGCTTGGTCTCCTGGTCACAGGTATTCACAGGTGTCCAGGAAGACAAGAGCTTATTCATTTGTGGCTGAGCATGCATTCCTGGCTTTTCTGAGGACAGAGCAGAGGAGCTACCTCAGACGCAGTGATCTGAGCACTGGTGATGTTTATTATTAGGTTGCATTTGTCTCTGGCAGGAAGGCATTCCTTTGACCTCATTTCAGCCAATAACCCGGAATCTCCTTCCCTTCCTCCCTGTACCAGGAGCTTCCATAAGGCTCATTGTTGGAGAGAAGAAAAAACGTGATGCCAGCCTCTTAAACACAGTGCCAGGTTCTAACCTGTAGGGGCCTTTGACGGGGCTGTAAATATGTGGTGCATTGGGACCCTATGGAAGCTCCACGCATAGCATATCGACCAAGAAGACATCATAGAGACTCAGAGGCTGAGCTAAAAGAAATCTTAATATTTGAGATTCAGAAGGCACCCAAGCAAGGAAAAGCAGAGACAAACCACTGCAGATGCAGAGTCTATTGTTTAGAAACAAATTTGTGCCCCAGAGGGAATCCTCTAACGTAGTAGAGTAATGAGGGAATATCTGGGATTCGAGACCTGGGCCTAGGTTTGTTATTGTAAAGAACAAAGCTGTGGAAGGGGGCTGGTAAGTGTGTGCTCGCTGTGAGCCTTTTAAATGATGAAGAATCCTAGAGTCAAGAAGGGAATGGGTTTCACCACAGAACAGTCAATGGCAGCTTCAGAGAGAAGAGCTTCTGTCAATAATTGTGAGTACAGGTACCGATGCCTCTAATTGTAGCAATCACTTGTGAAGATAAAAGGGGTCTAAAAGTGTGCCAGGGAAAGAGCCAGCAGTGGGTCTAAGAATGAACTTTGTGGAGAGGCAAGAGTGAAAATCCAATGGCTGATGTGTACTCAGTGTGTTCCAGGCTCCAACTTCAGCACTCACACACAATGGCACATAACGGTTTCACTGAACCCTCTTGAGAGCTCAGAGAGCAAATCTATGAAGCTGTATGCCTCCAATCTGAGTGGGGACATCAAAAGCCAAGCTCTGAACAAATGCTTTCTTCCTGTCAATATGTGCGTCCATGTGTCCACATACTTCCTGACTCTGTGAGTCGGGGGGTGGGGGGGAGAAGAGCCTCTGACATTTCCCCAGAGACATCTCTGCTGCTGGGACCCACATTCACTTGGGGGCATCATGGTGATCAAAACAGGTCATCTTAAATCAGCCACCAGCTAACAGACCTCTGCCTCCCCTTTGTCCTCCAGTATCATCATGTACATACAGCCTCCCTGTTAGCAGTACTACTTTGAACTCATTAAATATAAGGCTCTGAAAGAGCCAGAGGGGATGGAGGATACCAAGAAGACAAGGGCCTCTAAATCAACCTGGTCAAAGCTCACATGAACTCACAGAGACTGAAGCAGCATGCACAGGGTCTGCATGTGTCTGCACTCAGTCTGTACATATATTATAGCTTCCAGTTAGTGCTTTTATGGGATTCCTGAGTATGTGAACATGGGGGTCTCTTGTGCCTTCTCTTGGATTCTTTTCCTGCTGTTTGTCTTGTCCATCTCTGGTGTGATAGTTTTTGTTTTCTCTTTTTCTATCTTTGTTATAGTTTATTATTTAAAATGAGTAAAAAAGATATGAGTCTCACAATAGCTCTACGAGGTGAGCTCTGTCACAGATGAAGAAATACAGGCTTGGAAAGGGGGTCAGCTGACCCAGGTACATGGAAAGTGATGAGTCTAGGTCCAGGTCAAATGAGAGGTTTCTGGAGGAGGCACACACAGGGCAGAGAAGCTGAGAAAGCTTCCTCTTCAGGTTCCAAGCAGGGCAATGAGTGAGGATATAAAATCATATAGACCTGGGGCCAGTCATTTCACTGTCTCCCCTGGGGCCAATCATTTCACTGTCTCACCCCCCCCCGCATCCCCTCCCCAGGGCCAATCATTTCACTGTCTCCCTTGGGACCAATCATTTCACTGTCTCCCCTGGGGTCAATCATTTCATTGTCTCCTCTGGAGCCAATCATTTCACT
>NW_022196891.1:57148234-57154062 GCF_008632895.1 Mastomys coucha | reverse complement strand
TCACTGTCTCCCCTGGGGTCAATCATTTCACTGTCTCCCCTGGGGCCAATCATTTCACTGTCTCCCCTTCTCTCCTTCCTGAGCCTTTCTCTCCCCAGAGACTACAGTGAGAGAGCAGTGGTTTTTGGAACTAGGGTCAGCAAAGGAGCATACTGTACTTGGTTTTCTTATATGCCTATAATCCCTCCTTCAATTATGCAGTGGTTTGTATTTATTAACTTCCCCAGAAATGAACTTCCTAGGAAAATTATGAGAGATGCATATTACACACACACACACATGTGCACTCATGCATGTGTATATATATATGTGTGTGTGTATATATATATGTACATATATATATAAACATATATATATACTTTATGAGCAGAACTCAAACATAAATATCAACCTACTTGAGCCCATTACTCAGTGATTACTCTCCCATTGCCTTACAGGTCTTTGGCTTTTACATTTCGACTGTCCCTTACATTTTTCTTCTTTAGTGGAAGCAGCAAGGGAAGGAAAGCGTCTTCATGGGGGACTCAGAAGCTGCTCTGAGTCACCATGCACCTTGCTAGCGTTGTGACCTTGTGCAAATTTCCAGAGGCCCTGAGCCTCAGCTTTCTCATCCATACAGTGGGGGCGCTCATAGCTACAGGTACATATCAGTGTACATATCAGGTATAAGGCATGCATCAGTGAACACACAGTATGGGGAATAATAACTAGGCTGTGATTAGTTCTCTGTGATTTTGCAGTGTAGCTTCTATCCAAGCAACAAGCCACCTTTCTTGTAAAAAAAAAAACAAAAAAAAAACAAAAAACCCTGCTCCTTGCCAACTCAGCCTGTCCTGTCGGTGTAGGCAAAGGAGTACAGCTTCCTCCTGTACCGGTCAGCTTTTTTGTTGCAGGGATTTTTTTTTTTTTTTAATCAGTGTTGCAGGCTCTCCACAAGGCTTGCTGCCCCTTCCATGCCCAGTTCCCTCCTGTCAATCTGCTTCATTAGCGTATTTCCCATCTCCTTGCTGGGTTTCCAGCTGTGTCTCTGTTTGGAAAAGGCATTCTTGAATGTTTACTTTAAGTAGCTTCATTTGGCAAGGAGGCCTGGGATTTCGGCTCAGGAGGAAAACAGCTTTGATCATGTGCTCTTCTTTACTCTCGTTCTTGCCGAGTCCCTGGACTTGTAGGACAGCAAATGCTTTTGCAAGCCAAGGCTCAAGTTAAATAAAGCTTATGGGTTCAAGGGCAGCCTCTGGCCCACAACATTTTTGTACTGTCCATCCCTCATGTGGGAGTCACATGGCATCCCTCAAGCACTCACCTTTTGGTAAGGTGTAGCAGGTATATTTTCTAGGGTAGGTATCCTGTGGGATCAGGAGAAGCCATGACTGAGTCTCATTTCCCCCAAGATCTGTACCACTTCCCTAACTCCAGCCAGGCACTGTGTTGACCTAATCTACTGCCTCAGTCCACACACCATCTTTTCTTCTCTGACAGCACCAACAGACTTCTGGCCAGTCTGTGTCAGCCCTGACCCTTGTCTGTACATATCTACTTATTGCACTGCTTTGCTTAAAACCCTTACCCAGCATTATGCTGCTACTGTATAGTTTATTGCTCAGGAAGCTGAGGCAGGAGGATCATGAGATGGAGGGCATCCTAGGCTATACAGTAAGACCCTGTCTCAGGAAGTAAGTAGGTAAACACATAAATACATATAATCCCTCAATGGTTCCTCACTCTCTGCTGGCATAGTCAAACTCTTTATAGAATACAGAAGGCATGACCAGGCTCCCACTTTAAGTTTTTGCAGCTTATTCATTAGCCATTCATTTATTTAAAAAAGCAGTGATCTAGGATCTGGTATGTGGTTGGCATTGTGCTAAACCCTGAATTCAACAACGAACAAAACAAACGTGGACTGACTTTTATGGAGCTTTCAGTGTAGGGTCAAGATCAAATACTCCAGCCCACCTATATCAGAACAATACAATGAGGGATTGCTTGAGTGTAGGTTTGTTTGACCTTGTTCCTCATTGAGTAACATGTAAATTCAGTTGCTGAAAGGGAATCCGGCATGAGCTGTACCATGAGTGAGAATGCCCTAGGGCAGGAGGCACAGTGTGTTTGAGGCAATGAAGGAAGGGAACCTGTGGGCCTTGAGCATAGAGATCAATCACATCAAGACAAGGTAGACTAGGGGAAGTAAAGAAAAACAGGCCAGCCTTGGGGGACTGTTTATCCTGAAGGCAATGCTAGATGTCTAGAATGTATACATCATATAATAGATAATAAAAATGTACTTTGGGAAAACATTCAGTGTTGATGGAATAAAGAGTGGATTAGATTGAGCTAAAAAAATGTAGGGGATTATTGCCATGGTTAAGAGATGACAGTAGTTTGGAATGATTGATAGTTGTACACTCTGAAATTGGGGATGTATTTATTAGATAGTTAATATATTAAATCAGTAGGATTTGTTGGTGGAGTAGTTTGAAATAGATACGTTTAGAAGAGAGCGGTGAGGATACAGATTCAACAACCATCCAAAAGACAGGTCTGACTCACCTGTGAGGGTGGTCTTGGTAGTTGGACCAATGCCCTTGGGTACCAGCACTTCATGGTACTGCTCACCAGCTAGAGTGCTATACACAACCTTGTACTCCTGGGCTTCAGCCTCGCTGTTATCCCATTCGAGGTCAAGGCTAGTTGCTGTGCGGGAACCCACTCGCAAATTCTTGGGAGCATCAATCTCTGAGAAAAAAACAAATATCACCAACATTGTATATAATTCCACATACTTGGGGGTGCATCTTGAATGCTAATAATCTTTGAGGCGAAAGCCCACACCTCCTGACCCTTGGCCTCTCATCTGAATAAAGTTTGAAGGTGTGGCTTCCCCCTTCTGTTCTACCGTGACGATTCCTTGAGAAGGTCACTTGATTTGGAGCTGGATGTCAATGAATTCTATATTCTATATCATCTGAAAACTCAAGTAGAATTCTAGAAACTTGAAGAGGAGCTGACTAATATCAGAAGTTTAAAAGCAAAGAAAGAGATAATCCAGCAGGGGAAAACAAGGGACAATGCCAAGAGGATTAAAAGGTTAAAGTGGAATAGAGCTTGCTGATTGTGAGCTGTCTTCCTGTGGCCTTGCTTGCACTGATACAACTGAGCAGCATGCAAGTTGGAAATTTACAGTGTGAATGGTGGGTGTGATACAGTGGGAGAGTGCGGGCGTTGGAGTCAGGCCTCAGTGAGAACCACTTCTGACACCTTACACTAATGGTGCTGTAGACAATTTTTCAAGGTCTTAGAACTGAATGGCACTCTCTAGGAAAGGGAAAGGCACTGCACATTGTCTACAGATAAGATGTGAGCGTGAAATGTACACCATGACATCAGATACAAATGTAGGAGTCCAAGCCTGGATGGATGGCTTGTTATCTCTAATGACTTCCTAGCACCCCAGTGACTATTGGCATTTCATCCTATCATCTCTAGGAGATTCTTCTTTTCCCCAGGACTGCCCACCTGCACAGGCTGATTTGAAGAGGACCAATGTAAGAACATGCAGTAAAAGAAAGTATTGTCTTGAAAAATCTGTCACTTAAGAAGTCCAAAATAGTTCCAGCCATTGGGGCGTGGATTTAATATTGGGATGGTCCAGTTATTTGTTCTAAGTAGATTGTGGTAGTCTGCCAATGCCAGGCAAGTAGCCCACCCCCGTTTGTTCCTGTGGAAGAGAATACTGCTGGGAATCCATATGAACACAGAGGCTTGTGTTTTGTGATGTCAACTGAGTCCGTGGGTGTGGGCATCTTGAGCAGATGGATGTCTTTGCAGCATAATTTTCTGAGAAATTGGTCTTCGTTCAACCTGTGTTATCATCCTGGATACTGTTCATTCTTGATATAGTATACATACATTATTTCTCCAGGAGTTAGATGGATAGAGAGCATGGGGGCAGACACATGTGAGGTAAAATTGATATATAGGGAGAAAGATATGGCAAAGAGGCTGCGGCCTGAACTGAATGGAGACTGTGTTAGTAACTTTTCTCTTTGTTGGAACAAAAGTAGCTGACCAAAGGAACTTAAGGAAAGAGGGTTTGTTGTGGCTCACAGTCCCCGAGTACCAAGAATGGGCAGCTGGTCATGTTGTATCCATCCACAACCAGAAAGTAGAGAACAATGATGGCTAGGAGCTGATGCTCAGCTCCCTTCTCCTTTCCATGCAATCCAGAACATCAGCCAATAGAATTCATCCATCCCCTTAGGGGTGGGTAGCACCTCAGCTAACCCAATCTAAAAACTTCATACATGTGTCCAGAAGGGTGTCTCCTAGATCACTCGAAACTCTGTCAAGTTGATGCATATATACTCAGAAAATGCTATCTTAGAGATTTCCTCTTTTTATAAGGGCAAAGAGTGCAATCTAATGGCCATAGGTCCTGAACTCTATGGGAGGGGGTAGCGTTTTATCTGAAATGAACAGCTGTTCCGATCTCAGTAATTATAGAAGTGCCCATTCCTAGAATGAGGGCTTGGGCAGTGAATGTCAGAACAGATGGCCAATGGAGCCTTTCTGGAGGGACCTGTGTCTGTGAACTCTGGTACTAGCCTTTTAATCTAGTTTTGAGAATATTCGTTAGATCAGAGTTTTTTCTTCCCTCTGTTTAAAACTTTCTGTTGCTAACTGGCCACTGGGTGGGCAGACCTTATTAACACTTCTACTCTGTTGTTCTTGAGACACATCAAGCTAATTTGTACTCCAGAGCTTTTGAATCAGCTGCTATGTTTGCCTGGAATGTTCTCTAGCTCTTGCATAACTTAGCTCTTATAGTTCTTAACTGGCATGCCACTTTCTCAGAGGGGAAGACTCAATCCAGTGGAGTTTTCCTTTTCCCGGGACTACCCAGTCCTCCCTACCACTTGGAGGTCATTCATGTGAAATGGGTTCTCAGCTGTTTACTCTACAGCCTCTGTGCCTAGAGCAGTGCATGTGGCCCCAGAGGATGTTCAAAAGGTACAGGCTAAGTAACTGAATATGTCCCATCCACTTCTCAACCTTAATTGTCCCCTCCAAGCCTTTAGAAATGGCTTGTGAAACATGTTAGCTGTGGGCTTTGGGATTGCCTGTGGTGAGAGGATACAGGGAACAGAACAGCTGTGACAAACGCAGCCAGCCCTGCAGAAACAAGATGTCTCTCTGCTGTCCACAACCAGCATCTTGGCTGAGGGGTCAAAGGCTTCCTGGTTGAACTTCTGAGGTGACTTATTGGAGAATCCCAGAATGGAGTCTCCAGTGAGGAGCAGGAGGGGAATGAAACTCTGGTTTGGATGTTTATATTACTTGAGGATGCCACACAACACAGCCCAAGCTGGGGTCTGCATAGGAAAGCAATGCCTAGAAGCTTGAGATGCACTTGGTATGTGCATGGCACGGTGGTTTTCTCCTGAGAGCTGTGAGGGAGTCTGGGACATGCCTCTCAGCATCGTGTGATTCTCTAGCCATCTTGGGTATCCCCTGACCAGTTTCTGCCTCTATCTTCATATGACATGTCCTACGTGCATGCCTGCCTCTGTCCTGGTTCCCCCCCCTTTGATAACAACAGATTTGTTGAACAGGGGGTCAGAGCTTTAGCATCTTTTCAACCCATAAGAAGCACTAAGCACAGGTATGGGCCATCCAAGTCAAAGGCACGGGTGCTTAAGTCCTTTGAGAGTAAAGTCCTCCACGATAGAGAAACTGTCCCCCGAGTCGCCATGAGGCTGCAGAGGTGGGGAGGGACTCTAGGTTTCCTAGTCTGGCTTCCTGTGGGGAGCCGCAGCTGCCTATATATA
>NW_022196891.1:57145102-57147737 GCF_008632895.1 Mastomys coucha | reverse complement strand
TAAACTGCATGGAGAAGGGCTCGGTGTTTGCCTCCTTATTTCCACTGGACGGGTAAGGCGGCCGACAGCTTCCTTCTCATTACTGGCCTTTGCTGCTTGCACAGGGTTCTTTGCAGAGCAGCTCTAAGACTCAGGCTAAGATCCTACTCACCATGCAGGAAGCAAATCTCAGTTTTAATTGCCTGTGCAATTAGTGCTCTCCTAGTGTCGATGCCATCACCTGGAAAAACACTTTGCTTAATTTGAATTTAAGCGGAATTCTGAAATGACTGAGGGCCCTACCCGTGAGGGTCTGCACAACCTTTCATCATTCCACTGGCATCTGCCAACTCTGGACTTGGAGAATCTGTCTGCAAAGCTATTTGTCTCTACCCCGCTCCTACTTCCCTCTCTCCTAAGGGAGACTAAAGGAGCAGGCATGGGTCTGAGGCACAGGCTGAAGGCTGTATGGAAAAGCAGCTACCTAACAGCTGCCAATCCACTAGGCAACCTGAAAGTGAGAATCCTGCCACAATGAACAGAGACTCAGGGGGAGCTCCCTCGAAGGAGGTGGGATGGAATTGTCTTGATTGGAATTTTCCTGGGCTACCAGCCAGCGCGGCTCCATCTTGCAGACCTGAACATCAAGAATTCGCTTTTGCCCGTGCTGCTTGAGAGCCCCCCTTCTCTTTTCTTGCCTCTTCAAACTTGCTATCAGAGCAGAGCACAAAGGAGCCACTTTCAAATACAAGCTATCTTGAAATTAAGAGAAGAATGCAGAACATGTGGCCCACAGCAGATACCAGCGTGCATGTACACATGCACACACCACACACACACATGCACATACACACATACACACTGGAGGTTGACCATGACCAAGAATGGATCTTACAGGACCATCCTTCCTCATGCTATTAAGTGAACATTTTTGCCTAACTGAGAGAGAAAGGAGGAGAAATGAGAAAAATTTGACTGCTTTCTCTAAGAAGCACACTCAGTCTTTGGGGGATCTCAAGATGTGTTTGCTGAAACAGTCCATTGGCTACACTCCAGGCAAGGCAGTGGAGTCTGGTACCAGGGATTTCAAGAAGGCAGACTCCCTGCCTCCTGAAGCTTGTCAGAGTCCACACTTGTTTTTAGGGGGAAAGTTCACCGGTGCCCATACTTGTTTGCGTCTGTGGCAGGAGCTCATCATAGGACTCTTGGCTGCTCTCTTTTACTGGGAAAGATGGGCTTCCTTAAGTGGTGAGTTGTGCAGCAAAGGCTGGGCACTCTCTCTCACGGGACTGCTGCTGTAGGGGTCCAATCTCAGCCTTTTCCTGAGTCCCAACCTCAGTGGTATGCCAGGACTTTCACGTGGACAGACTAGTCCACGTCCTCCCCAGCCATTCAGTTTGCAAGTCTGTCCAACTGTTAACACTAAGCCATCTGCTACAATGGAGCTCCGATTTTGCAGGTGCAAAATCTAGATAGAGAAGGTGAGCTGGTTATTACATATTCTTGGAGTTTTTGACTCACTCCATCTTGTGGCAGACTCTCAGACTACTGCAATGCAAGGTCAGCCGTAGGTTAGTATTTTTTCGGCAGACAATGGTTCCTAGATCTTCTAGATGGAATCAGTTTTCTTTGATCCTTGGAGCAACTTGGAACTGGCAAAAAATATTCTTTGACATATAACCTCTCCAAGGAAGAGAGGACAAGGCCAACATTCTAGCTTCATAGGAACTCAGTCTCTAACCTGAACACAGGACCTTGCTTCCTTGAGTGAGGTCTATCATTCTTAGCCACTGGCTGTCAGGCTTCTGAGCTCTGAATGAGAAAGTTAGTCACCCTGAGGCCTGGCTTTTCCGATTTCTGATAAAGCTCTTCAAGGAAGCTCTTTACGAAGCTTTCTTGGGGGCATGATTTGAAGGGTAAAGAGAATTATAATGGGTTTAACTCATCTTCCTATTATTCACGGCTGTGCCTATGGCTTATCTTCTACCAATCAGCCTCATTGCTAGAGGTTGCAAATGGCAGATTGCCTCAAGGATCTCAGTTGGAAGGTTTGCTGATGACCATGCAGGTTGAGCTTTGCCCGGGCTGAAGAGTGTTCGTTGTAATGAAACCACTTTAGGCATAGAGAATTTCTACAGCTTCCTATAAATGGCAATAAAATGTCTCAAGAAATAGATACCTTCTCTGTACTCTTAGGGATTTGCCACTTAGGCCAACAATGTCTTCTGGACAAACTTAGAACTTCAGAAATGAGAAATCCGAGACTCATGGAAGGAATGAATTTACATTAAGTCACAGATCTGGGGTGGTAGAGTTAGGATGAGAACCCAGCTCTCCCTACTTGGTGGTACTCTTCTTTTTTTTCCTTAATGCTGGTATAGCAATACCAGCAGGAGCCCCAAACCTCTTTATTCTTGTAGCCTGTGCTAACAGGGTTGCCCAACATGCATCATCTCCTTTTTTTTTTTTTTTTTTTTTTTTAATGTTCTCTGGCTGCAATAACATCATCCTGCTGTCTTCCAGCCCCGGTCCTTTTCCCCACTCCAGGTCCTTTTCCCCACCCCAGTCTCACCTGTTGTAAATTGGGTGCTTGAGGCATCACTTTCATTGGTCCCCCGGACTGCGCTGATGGACACCTCGTAGCGGGAGCCAGGTC
>NW_022196891.1:57100102-57142602 GCF_008632895.1 Mastomys coucha | reverse complement strand
CATCCTGGATACCACCACTCTTCTTTGCTCAACTGGTCTTGATGCCCTGTTCCAATCAAGGCTGTAGCAACCTTGATTTCAATTTTGCCACTAAGTCTTTTTTTTTAAAAAAATGCAATGCATGTATTCTTTTCTTCTTTCTCTTCTTTTTCACATTTTTCCTGTAATTTTGTGCATCACACAAAGCCATTAAGTAGGACTTCTTTTCTTAATTGAAAGCTGCTTAGCTTTCCCATGGACTTCTAAATCTGGAGCTTTTAATTTTAATTTTAAGGAACTCTTAAAAAGTACTTCAAATTTTATTTTAAAAATTCATTTGGATATAAAACCGAGGCTGAGTTGGATTGCTTCTTTATGTGCCTTCCATACCCACAAAGTTGTACCACTGCAATGGTCTCTCTCCTTTCCTGAGGCATCTCTCCTTTTCAGCCTCTTACCTGCTAATGCTTTTTTTATGTGAGGCATAAGAACACTCTGGCGACACTCCATATCAGAAGTGAATTATCTATCCTGTTAGCAAACGTCTAGTCTTCAGAACCCAGCATGACCTTGGGGAACAGATGTGTGCCTGTGGCACTCTGGAGAGTCCTCCAGATCATCATGGTTTTGCTTCCATGGGGTTGGTTCTGACCACTTTATTATAACAGCCCTTTCTTGAGCCCCCTCCCTATAGAGAAACATTGTTTTTTAGAAAAAAAATCTTAAATGGATGTACAAAATAGCAAAGAGATCAAAACAGAACTTCCCTGGCTGATAATATGAGAGAAAAAATTATTAAAAGTGCAAACCTCCTCCTGATCCTGACTTTGAGACTTGGTTCTGGAACCCTGCTGCACCAACACAACCTAAACTAATGCCACAATAGTTAGAAAAATTCAACATTTTTCTAGACTAAATCTGTAAGTCTTAGAGCCTGATGCTGTTAGTTTGGACACAAATATCTAAATCTGAACAATCAAACTACACCCATTGCTTTATTAAGTAGCACTGTGGTTACCTGTTCTACCCACGTCAACCTAAGATTGGCTTTCTAGCATTGTCAATTTCTGTTTATGAAAAAGAAAACTGTGTTAATCCTCATATTAGTGTTTGTTGCTAACAGGGAAACTTGTATAAGCTCTACATCTAACCTTCTTTATCAATAAATGAGAGCCAAAAAAACCTGGTACCAAACGCTACTTAATTGCTTCCAAGCAACTCTCAGGAGCCACACAGATATGCTTCACAATTGCTAAGTTACAACACCGAAGCTGAACATCCTTTGTCAGCTAAGAGGACAATAAGGCAAAATATGACACGATTGATGAATTGATCTTGAAAACATAATGATCCTGAATGAGATAAACTGTGGACACCAAAAGAATAACTTGAGTCATCACTTTGCTCAGTGATTCAACTCTGCTTACTGATTTCAAGTAGTCTGCCCCCTACTGCTTCTACTTCTAGCACTTTTTGCGTGTATATGTGTGTATACCAAATATTAAGTATGTATCAGTATAGTGCTAATTATGTTGTGTACTGTATCCAATTTAATCCTCATATCAATTTAGTGGAGAAAGTGTTATAAAGCAGATTGAGGTTTGGGAAGTTGGTTGAATTTCTCCAAGCCTTATCATAGTTGAGAATGTATTGAATCTCATTGGTTTCAAAGTTTATGGCAATCAGAAGTTGGTGTATGAGGCTTAGTGAGAGATTAGTAGAAACATACTGGAACTATTAATAGTGAATTTCTTCCATGGAATACTTTCTTGGGTTTGTACGCTTGCAAGGGTGAGCACTAAAGAGTACGCTCTGCTAGGATCTGGCAGAGTATATCCATTTCAAGCCCCCACAACATTTCAACTTTCTGAGGGATCACAGAATCTTTTTCACCCATCCATGCCTGGCAGTTTCTCTGCGCAGCCATGGAAGAGTTGACGGCACTTACCGGTGGAGACACTGGCAGAGGTAGGAGGGCTCCGGGCTTGTTCCTTTAGAGCTACAACATTCACAATGTATTCCTCCCCAGGTTTCAGTCCCGTTTGGTTAAAGGACGTAACATCGCTGGGGAGCTGAGCAATCACCCCTCCTTCATTGTTCTGGAGAGTGGTCAAAACAGAGAAATCAGAGGGGTCACTGGGAAAGCAATATGGTGAGAGAAAGATACAGGGGCAGGACACTAATTGTACAGACTGAAAAAAACAGACTACATCTGTTCCCCATGAACTATCAGTGGAGTGCTTAGGGCCAGGAACATGCCCAACAGGCTCAATAAGAAGCAGTTTTCAAGAACATTTCTTTGGCCTATCTGGGATTTTCTAAGTTTGCCAATGAAATCTAGTCATGCAGTGATGCAGATTGACTCTTGTCAAAGAGTTAATATTCTATGCTCATGATCAATGTTATCAGATTTTTTGGGCACCTATTGTGATGATTATGCCCTTAGCTTTTAATAATAATACTTGCTTGTATGTATATATGTATACATATGTAATACATATATATGTAATATTTGAATCTAAGACATTACCAGATTGTTTTAAAACCCAGAATTGTTGTCTCATTCCACTTTCTCTCTTATGATGCTACCCTGGAGCCAATCTGTCATTGCCGTGTTTTCCCTTCACTCATAACATGAGGTGTAAAGGAAAAGAAAAGAAACAAAGAATGAAATAGAAATAAGGAGAGAGAGAAAGGAGATGAATGTGTAGAAAAGGAAATGTGAAAAAGCCATTTGATGATGTTGGGTTCAAGATTCATTGTCAACATTGATCTGTCATCTCTCTCTCCCCCTCTGTATGTATGTACCTACCTACCTACCTACCTACCTACCTACCTACCTACCTTCCAATTGTCATCTACCCATCTACCTACTTATGCTTTGGCAATAGCAGAGACAGAGGGCCTTTGTGTAATGCTGCTATTCTTATGTGTTCTTTGGTCTTAATGTCATGGGGAGCTCCATATATAACATATAGGCATGCTCTTATAACTCAATGTGATAAATGCTCCCTCCCTGTTGCTTCAACCTATACATTATGGCATCTATTCCATGCAGCTGTGTATTTGATCTTGGGTTGCCCTGGCTGGCTTGTCTCTCAGTCAAAATTTTAGGTATTATATGTAGAGCAAAAGAACTGATTTTTTTCCTGCCTGAGCGGCAGGATGACATGATTCTTCCTGCCTTGTTATAAACCCAGTTGCTTGCAATTCTTTATTGGCCACTTAACTCATATAAGACATATCCTAACAGATTTGTACAGAAC
The DNA here is from genome assembly GCF_008632895.1 of Mastomys coucha. Classification (NCBI taxonomy): domain Eukaryota; kingdom Metazoa; phylum Chordata; class Mammalia; order Rodentia; family Muridae; genus Mastomys; species Mastomys coucha. The sequence goes on along the minus strand of NW_022196891.1, from coordinate 57,139,357 downwards.
ATCTGTTTAGGTGTATTTAGCGTGCTGGGACATGACTATATCCACAGGGGAGTGTGAAAGCTCTGGAGCAGAGCCCAGGACTTGGGGTTTTTGTCTGAAACCTGGCAGATGATGTCACTTAAGATTTCTGAGTCTTGGTCTCTGCAGACTAAACAAAACTAAATGTAAAATGAAGGTTCATATTCCATTTACTTGAAGGTTTTTTTGTAGCTACAACGGTCATGGCTGCAGGAATTTTGGAGTAGAAGAACAGTAAAAAAAACCACTGTCTTGTTAGCCAAAAATGTGTCAGCTGTCATTAAGTCTGATGAATGACTCAAAAAATGCTTTCTGATGGTGAAGGATGAAGACAGAAGGGAGGAGTGCACTGAACTCCGTATCCATGAGTGATGCTTAGAGGGGATATGAGCAGAGCCAACAGTGCTGGAACTGGAGCAGCTCTGGACTTGCAGACAGCTCTGGGACTCATCAAATAAAACACTGCTCTGGAGACTAGAGAGGGCTCTTAGGACGCCCTTAACTTACAAGTTATAATAATGAATTTGTTTAATGAAAATCTTGCTTAGTAGAATATAAATTCATCTTTGACTAATTCAGGAAAACCAAGATTTTGTTTTACATCTCTGACCTTCGGAGACTGAAGCCTCTAAGCTAACTTTTTCTAGACTTACCTGTGGACTGACTGACTGTGTGACTGTCTCTGCTTGCCTGCTCTTTTGTGCTAAGGGAGGACTCAGCTTTCTGAAGCTTGGTTTTCAGGCTCACTACAAACAGACAGCTAGCTATTAGCACTGCTTCCTACATGCCCCATCATCCAAGGCCTAGATTGCATGTCTATGATACAAGTCTCAGGTTGTATGTCTTAGTCCTCTGGTCTGTGTGAGAACAGTGTCCTATAGCCCAGACACTCACAACACATCTTGTGTCTTTGGTAGCTTTGGCAGTTTGATCAAATGGTACCTTCTTTGTGGCCCCTAAATCTAAGCTGAGGATTGGAATATACCAAATCGGGCTTGTTTAAGAGAGCTGACAGTTGAGTATTACCTTTGGAATGAAGCTGATCTCCCACCCATCGAAGGTGAAAGAGAAGGGCTCCCACTGCACCTCCACGGTGGTCTCTGTGATCGTCTTGAATTGTAGCCCTTGAGGAGTGGAGAGATCTGGAACATAGCAATGTGGGTGGCAATGTCATGGCCATCCCCGGCAGGGGCAGAGATCGCTTCCTGGTGCTGTGTCTTGTGACCTCCCTCGGTGTCCTGGGCGAGGAGAGGTGTGGTGGGCAATCCCAATCCTGCTGCAGGCAGAGTCTCAGTGGCAGGGCCAGCACCCTGTCATGTGGCCCCGGTGCTCAACACAGGTGAGTATGTGAGCGGACTTGAAACTTAATGTAATCATTAGTTTTGTCTTTTCTATTTCATAATAGAAAATGTTAATGTGAAAATTTTTAAAAAATCATATTTTCTTTTCCTCTCTCATGTGGTAGATCCTGGCATTCAATAAAAAGCTTTTCTCAGAGAACTCAAAGGCTTTAGGTGCCATGCAGGATTCCTCAGAGGCAAGATAGGATCTGATCTCAGTGTTCCTATTTTACACCCAGGAAAAGGGAGAAACAGAGGAAGCTAGTTGGAGATGTAGGATAAGCCAGCTTCAAGATAAATCTGGAAGCTTTTCTTGAGTATCTGAGGTGTACTGAATGAACTGAGACTCAAACCACGACACCTTGGATGGTCTGAGTTTGCCACTTTATGTATACAAAGGAAGCATAGGTATATACAGAGTGTGGCTCCCAACTCATCTTCTCTAAATCCCCTCCTTTCTTCTCTTGCTCACCTTGCCTTGCTTACCTAGTTTTGTTCTACTCTTAATTTCTTCCTTTTCCTCTCTGTCCCTTTCCCCCCAAATACACACACACATACACACACACACACACACACACACACACACACACACACACACACAGGTTTAGTGAGGTGGAAGTATGTTTGTCCTGATGGAGTTGCAATCACCAGCCCTGAAATACGACAGTGTGACTTTTCACAGTTCTCTAGGAAGCCTGCTCCCTCGTTAGTGTTGCTTCTCAGGCTATTCCCACTGGAAAAGGACAGATTCTTGTTTAATTTATTTTATTTTTTTTTCCCCTGTGGATTAGCTTCCCTGGTGGGAAGGCAGGGCTGATTCTGAAGCCACTTGAAGGAATGTTAGATGAGTTTACATGAGCTTATCTCTGTCACCTAGGAGCTAGCCTGAGGGGATACCCAGAATTGGCACAATGAAAGCCATCAGAGATGGAAACCACTTCAAGACATGGGTGTGGATCAGAGAGGAGCAACTTCAGGATAGGCCAGGCACTCTAGGGGGTGACTCATCCCCCAGCACAGTGGGAAAGGCTGCAGATGGTGACCTGCCTCCACACAATCGCTGCAGATATTTAAAACTAGTTCTCAGGCGTCAGATTTTTTTTAAAGGGTCACATAAAAACAGAGATAGGCAGATTAACACACTGTGTTCAGGAGAAGTCCAATGTTATCCTAGGACTTTAGACACCTGCCAGTGGAGCAAGGTGACTTCTTAAGCCTGTGTCCCTGTCTTTACATCTCTCAAATCTCAGTCTTTGACCTCTTTAAGAACTTTAAGACCAACTCTTGGAACTTGACATTTTCTTTTTTCTGAATTTTCCTGGCATTTGTTATCCAAATGTCATTTGTCATTTGAGACCTATATAAAACGAGTTTAGAGCTCATATTTCCCTATTTGGCCATTAAGTTCTCTTTATAGACCCCAAGGGCTTTCTGAATTCTGAGGGTCCCTGTTTCCATGGTCCACTTCTTGTTCCCGTCTTTTGTTACTGCTAATCTGTGTCTTTCAGCCCATATCCTTCAGATGTTCTTCTCTCTGTAGAATCTAGTTGGGTACAGCCCTTTTTCATGGATGTCTTTATGAGTCAGAAAGGAATCTGGAATGCAGATTCTGCATTAGATCTGGGGCAGAAGAATGCAGCTTACTGCCCAACTCCTGGAAATCTTTTTCCTCAGAGCTGCTCATCTTAGTTTTGGAAAGTTGAAAGTAATACAGACACTTTGTAAAAATGTAAGAGTTCAGAAGTATACGAAGAAGAGAAATAGCGTTTCCTTTCTTTTTATTTTATTTTTGAGCAGATTCAATGTTAACACTTGGTAAGCCATCTCTTATATTTTTCTATGATGAACTAAGTATACAAAGAACACAGATAAGGATCTAGAGGAGGTTTCCCTTGTTATTAAGAAATAACAAAATTTTCCAGAAGTTCTGAGTCATGGAGACAGTTCAGCTTGCTTTGTGTCTATGTCTTTGCTTACTCTCTCCATTACAGCTTTCTAAATTATTTCCTAGAACCTCAACTTGTACTCCTAAAGTGACTATTAGAGGGTATTTTGCTAAAATAAAAGGTCTTAAAGAGCTGATGTCACATCTTTATTAGAGATAGATGTCACCATCTGCAGCTTAAAATAATGTTGCTATTGTTGTTTTTGGCCCATTGCTCTGCTTAGCACTCAACCACCTGTAACATTTAGCCTTTGTTTATTATATTATATTATACTTCAAAGCTCCTAGTTTTGAATCCCTAACCAGATTTAAAGGTCTGTATAAGTCTCACACTTCCCAGCAGAGTCCAGCTTATAACAAATCAGTGTTCAATAATTAAAATATTGTTTGTTCTAGAGTTTGTGGATGTTGCCTGAATTTGGAATCTCTTGTAATCAGAAGTGCCTGTTTCCCAGTGGATCCTTTTAAATGGGTCACATCTGAAACCTTTATCCCCAAAGAGCAAACTCTTGCAGGCATTCCTAAAGAATTAAGAAAAGACACTACTTTCATGAATGCCCATGAACTCATGTAGGAGAAAATAAAAATGAAGCAGGACAGGGAAATGGTACGTACGAGTGGCCACCTTGGCAGTGATGGGAAGGCTGAGGATGTTGCTAATGACAGCGTAGACGCTGATGTTGTAGGTGAGACCTGGCTCCAGTTCCGTGATGGTGACACCACTCCAATCTCCAGGCACCCGCTGCTGGAGCTGAAGGCCCCCCAGGGCTGTCGGCTGGTAAGAGATCACATATTCCGTCACTGCCATCGGCCCGTCCCATTCCAGCTCAATGGACCTGTCGCTGATACCAGCCACTCGCAAGTCCTCTGGAGGGGCAACTACCAGGAGGCAATACACAGACAGCATGAGCTCAGAGGATTGCCATTCCCAGCCTGGACTCAAGTTTCTTGCTACATTTCACCCCTCGTTTTATGTCTGGAGTTCTGTTGGACTCCATGACTTGGTTCTCTACTGAAAGATTCCAAGCTACACAAGAGCACAAATAAATGTGGTGCTGGAGCTGGCCCCTTACTGCCTTGTGAAGGCTGACTGTCAAATTTTTAAGAATTCTGTCTGACTGCTCCCAGGTATTGTCATTGTTAAAGATAAAACAATATGAAGCAGTAATTAAGCAAATTGTGTCTAAAAGGTAATTATTCAAGACTCATCATTTTAAAATCATCTCACTGCATCTTACAATTAGCTATGCCTAAAAGATGATTTTTGTGTGTTACATCTCTGGTGGAGATACTACATAGCTGTGTTTTATTGCATGTCTCTTCCCAACTCCACATTTAATGTTGTCACATGAGTAGCTTGACACTGGCCATGGAGGTGTTTACCCCATGGATAGTTGCAAAAGCTACAAATGAAAGTTTACTTGTTTCTTTTCCTTCATAGAGCCAGATGTGATATGTTTTCATAGCACACCACCGATGAAGCAGCTTGGTACTTTAATAAATTACTGCTGTCAGACTGTCCTGACAGCCAGTTCTGATTTAGCAAGTGGAAATAAAGACTAATTCTTGTTTTTCTTACAAATTATAAGAAGCCAAAACAGGATATCCTGTATCTCACGGCTTAATGCAGATGCTCAGTGGTCCTTCCTTCTAACATTCCTCCTTTTAAAAGGATGGCATTTAAGTCTTGAAGCAGATGTAACTTGTTTCAAACTAATTTTCATTAGCCTTGACCTTGGAGAGGTTGACCAGAAAGCCTTCTTGAGAGCTTTGCTTTTCTCACTTGTCCAGCTTTGCAATGCTGTGCAGAGCTGCCAAAGGTTAAACCATATTGAAATAGCCTCTCTTGTACAGCTCCCTTAGGAAGTGGGGATTCACTGTAGGATGGGCATCAAATCATTGAACCTTTAAGACTAATTAGAAGGCTAACTCTAGTGTCTATAATTGGACCTGCTCATAGATTACAGCAAAGATCAGGCCAAGATTTAAGTGATCGTAATTAACTTCCATGTTGGTATGTGGTGGAGGTTCCCATTGGTTGAAGAGTTGTTATTGGTTTTGAATTTCTGTCTGGCTTATCTAAGACTTTCACCTTTAAAAACAAACAGGGCCAGACTGGGTGCTTTCACAGGGGCATGTGAGCTGAGCCAGAGGAGAATGCCTGCCTCCTCTAGTACACATGGGAAACCTTAAATTCTTGCCTAAGAGAACTGAGCATCTCTTTCACTGATCCAAGATTCATGGGAAAGAATCTTGGATCATTAATATCACAAGTTTATAATGCTATAATATAATAGTCATATTTACTTTTGCTTTTGCCCCAAACCATCTTCTGCATTAAATAGTTAGGAAAATAAAATTTCTTCTAAGAGGAGAAACCTTATCTGAAAGAAGAGGCCTATACTTTTTTCTTTTTTTTAAAGATTTTTTAATTTATTATTATTATTAAGTACACTGTAGCTGTCCTCAGACACACCAGAAGAGGGTGTCAGATCTCATTACGGGTGGTTGTAAGCCACTATGTGGTTGCTGGGATTTGAACTCGGGACCTTCGGAAAAGGAGTCAGTGCTCTTACCCATTGAGCCATCTCACCAGCCCCTTTTTTCTTATTTAATCAATTTATTCTCATTTGTTTTCACAGTGTGGTAGTGGTGGTGTAGCTCAGGCAGCACTGGAACATAGAATCCTCCTGCCTTACCCCATCTCCCTGACTACTGGGATCATAGGTTTGTACCATTATTTCCATGCATGTCTTAAAATTTACCCTAAACAAACTTTCAAAAATTTGTAAATGAACCCATAGTATTTGGCATGGGTTTTTTGTTTGTTTGTTTTATTTTTGTTTGTGGGTTTTGTGTGTATGTGTGTGTGTGTGTGTGTGTGTGTGCATTTGCTATGTACCAGGAAAACAGTAAACACTTTACATTGGGTCATCCCATTTCGACCTCCCTCCAGCACAACAGGATAGGTTTTATTATTACTCCTCATTTATAGATAAGGAAACTGAGGCACACAGCAAGCAAACACAGGAATGATAACTTGAATCCAGGTCCAATGAGTAGAGAAGCTGTCAGTCAATACAAAATTCTAGATTACGGTTATAAATTATTTCAACTGTAAAATATGTCAGACCTATCATTTAACTAATTAAAAATCCCTTTGTGGTAGGTAGGTAAAGTAATCTTAGCATCACAGAAGAGGGCTAAGTGGAGGGGTGTACCAAAATCCAGGGAACTGAATCAGAGCAGAGTGACTTAAACTCGGATCTTTCACGCAGCAGACTACATATGGTGCCTGCTTTCTTCTTTCATGTATGCACAGCCCTTCAGGACTGTAGAGAAGCTAGCTGCACGAGAAACAGTCCAAGTGACCCAGACTTGAGTTCAACAGAGTATTATCTTGTGCCACCCCCTCCCCTTGTGAGTCAACACTTTTACTCTCTCTGACACTTACTGACAGAACACCTCCCATCAAGGGCAGAAATGGTCATTCCAAATTTCAAGGCAATTCTTAGGGCCTGTGGAACTAGTCAGTGTATTCCTTTTTTTGATTCTTTCTTCCAGAAAAGCAGAGTTAATGATGACAGTGGTGGGTGATCTAACAGGGCATTTAGAATCATAACACATTTATCCTCCTCATCTCAGACAGTGAATACTGCCTTCACATGTGAACAGGTGAACATGCCTTCACAGCTGAACAGGAGAATAGCATCTGCTGTCACCTGTGGTGGAAGTGCTATGGTGAGTGATGGGGCAATGAAGGTGTTAGCCATTGCTATCAAGCAAAGCCATACAGAACTATAAAGCAAACAACAAAAGCAATGCATGCAATGAGTGAGTGGGGAGTACCAAGTGTTTGCAACCTCACTTCTTTGCAGAAATTCACTGTGAGACCTAGCGAGCACCTTAGTGAGCACCCAGGAAGACATTGTGAGACCTAGCGAGCACCTTAGTGAGCACCCAGGAAGACATTGTGAGACCTAGCGAGCACCTTAGTGAGCACCCAGGAAGGCAGTTCAAGGCTGTGTCTTGCTCCATAGGGCATGTGGTTTCAGGAGCCAGAGATCAGGTAACTTGTTTCCACAGAGTTGAGCAATGATGCTATGCTGATAAATCTCCACACATCTCACTGAATTCCAGGGAACCTTGTCCAGCCACTCTTAGGGAGCATTCAACAGCTCACTCACCAGTTCCTGAGCTGACCACCATCATGGGGTGGGTGGGTGTGCACAAGGGACTCTAGGTGTTTCTCATTAAAATAAAATCAAACAAAAACCATTTGCTGGTCTTAGCATTTATGTCAAAAGACTACTCATTATATATGATGACAGTGATTTTATTTTGCAACTATGGTTTAGCACCTCAAAAGAGATTTAGAGAATTCAAAAAGCTAGTGGGTACTCATTCTTTAGGTATTTTTTTTTAGACAGGGTTTCTCTGTGTAGCCCTGGCTGTCCTGGAACTCACTCTGTAGACCAGGCTGGTCTCCAACTCAGAAATCCACCTGCCTCTGCCTCCCAAGTGCTGGGATTAAAGGTGTGTGCCACCACTGCCCAGCCCTTACACTGCTCTTAATGGGCTGTTGGTTCTGGGAAAAACCCATCTCTGACTGCTGCTTTTCAAATCTTTAAAACAAGTAGCTCCATGTAGCTCTTTTTTTTTTCTGAAGCTTGTTTTAAGTACTAGAACTCAGGAGGTTTTGCTGTATTTATGTCTTTGCATGGGCATCAGGCAAGGCAGAAAGACTCACTGGCATAGCATGAGCAGAGATCAAGGCTAGAAGTCAACTGTAATGGCCTTGCTGTCAACTAGTCAGTTCTACTGATGTTGCCATATAGGAGCCTCATAATGAAATCCACAAGGTGTACAGCTATTCTCCACTTCCTGCCAAAGACAAATAGTGACCTACAAGGAAGTCTACTTTGTGGCTCTTGATGTTTTCACCCTTTTGACCCTTCTGCCCCCTCTCGCTCTGCACTCCTGGGAGCTGTCTTGCACCCACCTGGCCAGAAATGTCAAACAGTGAGTAAATAGGCCTACGTGCTCTTCACAAAGAGCTAGCAAAGTAGCACTTTAGATAATGGCCCACATCCCTTTCTGGAACAGACCTGTGGCACTTGGATTTAAAGGCAGGCATTAAGAGGAGTACCTCCTGCACTGAGAGGTGGAGCTCCAGGGTTGCTATAGAAACAGATGGAGATTATGCAACTGTCCTTCCTTGCGGGCTTTGAACCAGTAAAGAAAATCTATCTAGGTTTGTTGAAGTCTTCCCCAAGCAGGGCAGAGCCCTTATGGCAGAGGTAGCATGGATGCTAGGTTTAGACTTGACCCAGATGCAGCTGTATGAGCAGCTGCTGAATCTTGTCAGATGTGACCAAGGCCTTGTGTCTCCAGTTCAGTTTGAATACTAGATCAGATCAAGTTGTTTTGTTCTTGTTGATGTTTTACAAATAGACCTGACCCTGTGGAAACCCATGTCTAGAACATGACAAGTAAGTATATGCAGATTCACAAATATTGATTGTATTAAGAAATGCTCAAGCTAAAGAATAACATTAAGACAGCTTGACTCAAGTTGACCCTCGGCATCTTCTGGATGGGACCTTCAGGAGTCTCACCCTCTTGGTAGAAACAAGGTTATGTTTCATGCTTCAGGCAGCTGCCCTTGTACTTGGGAATCAGAAGTGCTGAGGGCTAGCTGCAGCTTCCATGGTATAATGACTACACTTTTTAGAAAGGAATTTCAATTCACTAAACAGAATTGAGAGGCCAGATGAGATAATTGACTATAGAAGAAATGAAACATAGAAAAATATTTCTTTCTAAGCAGTGAACTATTACCGTCCTCCCTTTGTTGCCCTTAATCCTTTAGCAGGGCTTAATTTGCAGCCATAAATGTAGATGCTGAACAACAGAAAGCCATGGATGCTGGCTTCCCAGGACTTGTCTTTAGAAATTAGTAGAATTGCTCAATTAGGAAGCTTAAAAATGTTGTTTGTTTTTATTTATTAAAAAAAAAATCCCCAGAAGCTATTCTGAGTTCATAATTATGTAATCTATACTTGTAGGAGCACAAATGTATCAGCAATGGCTACTGATTTAGTTGGTAGGAGATGAATAATAATGAAACAGTGGGAGTAATATGATTTGGGGGCAAAAAGACATAAAAATCACCACCAGCCCCATGAAATACTGCCATTCTCCCCCGTGGCTGGGCTTAGGATTTAGAATCTCATGGCAAGACATGACTCTTCTGTCATTTTCTACAATATAGACTACATATGGAGTTGGTTCCTGACTGTGCTATAGTCATCTGGAACAAAATGAGTCATATCTGTTTAATATTCTATACTAATTGTTAGAATGTCAGTTCCTCAGTAATTTCATAAATCAATCCCATCCCACAATCTGTAAGCTAACCAGATAAACAAAGAAAACTGGAGCCATCCTCCCTTAAGCATGACATAAGATGCTGGTGAGCAAGGGAGATATTTTTACGCAGGCCCTACTGGTCCTGAGTTAAAGAGCAGCTTTACCTAGCATGTCCCAGTGACCTTTTTCTACTTGCTGTGATTTGAATATGGTTGTGTGTGTCCCTCTAGGCTTCAAGAATTGAAATTTAATGTCCACTCTGGCTTATCAAAAAGAGTAAAAACTCAGTGTCCCAGACTAGCTAGCTCATCAGAGTGGATGCCATGATGGAATTCTAATAAGGAAATGAGACAATATACACACATAATCCCTATCTCTTACCATGTGACTCCTTGTTCTGTGTGGCTACTTTGCCAGTAAGAAAGCAATCACTAGATGTAGCCACCTTTCCTTGAACTTCTAGAACTGTGATTCCCATATAAACCTCTTTATAACTCACTCCACTGTTTTTGTGTTATTTGACAACAGAATGGGCTATACCAGCCACCTTACCCTAAGGACAGTAGCAGTTAAGAACCTTAAGGTGTTGTCATCTTTACTATCATTGTCTTAGTTCTAGAATAAGATCCAGATCTTATTCTGAATATGAACTCACTAATTGTTGTGGACTTGTAAGCAGTTGCCACACCAAGCAAAGGAGTACAACCGAAATGGGCATTATTTTTGTCCCTTCCTCTCCATTCTTCCTCCCCAACCAACTGGAACTAGCCCCAGAATGACCCCTTTCCTACCTGCTGAGCAGTCAGGGCCCTGGTAGCCTTCCTTACAGATGCAGAGCCCCTCCTGGCAGTGACCTCGCCCACTGCAGGCATTCAGACATCGTCGCTGGCTGCAGTCCTCACCAGCATAGCCCTCTTGGCACAGGCAGGTACCATTGGCACATTGCCCCTTCCCTGAACAGTCCCCAGGGCAGCGCAGCTCCCTGCAGTCCTCGCCTGTGTAGGGCTCTTCACAGACACATTCCCCATCCACACAGAGCCCCCGGGAACTGCAGTCTGCTGGGCACCGGAGCTCTGAACAGTCATCTCCGCTGTATTCACTGTCACAAATGCACTGGCCATCGACACACACACCCCGACTGGAGCAGCCCAGTGGGCAGTAGGGCTCTGAGCAGTTCTTGCCAAACCAGCCTTCATTGCAGATGCAGCCACAGGACTCGAAGCTAAAGTTGCCATGGCCGCTGCAGTGAGGGACATAGTCCAGTTGTCCTAGAATGGCCAAGGAGAAGGTCAAAGGGCAGCAGTGGCCTCTCATAAATGGTGCTGGGGAGGGGTGAGCAGAGACCTGCACTCATCCCTTGAACACGCTGGCGCTGCTGAGAGTTAACTGCAGGGTAGTTTGGTACAAATTCAACTTAATACATATTTTCACCCACTGCAGTTGTCTATGTCTAAGACAGCACTGAGGGTAAAGACGGGGTAAGATCTGAGCCCTTGCCTTCTGAGGGATCACTTTCCAAGTACCTTAGATTGGCTTCATAAGAAGTGACCTATGAAAATAATGTTCCCAGAAGAAATTTGCTGTAGTGGTCTGGATGAGGGGATCAGGAAGAAACATGACTGTGCCAGAGTGTAGTTATGCAAAGTCCCTGGAAGAGTGACTCAGGTTCCTCCCGTACTCTTGCACCCAAGATGATATTCTGCTTGTTCCTTATCATCTAACTGCCTGGACCTGAACTACCTAAGTCTGTAGCTTCGGATAGAGAAAACTGGGTGCAAGGCTGATGCGCAGCTAATGGTAGCTGTTGCTCATATGATACTTACTCGGTGAGTTAATCGTTAATAGCTCCTTATTGCTCTCATGTGTCACTATTTGTAGACAAGGAAGAAAAGTCATAGGCCATGTGACTGGCTTAAATCACAAGCAGAGCAGATCTGAACTCTAAGTCTGTCTCTGAAGTCTTGGTCACATCTTGCAGTGAGGACCAGATGGACATAGACAGAAACAAACCCACTGACTGTTCAGCCTTCTGGAGAAAGGATACTCTGTGTGTGTGTGTGTGTGTGTGTGTGCATATACACGCCACTTGAGTGCATGCACATGTGATCATCCATGCCTATGTTCATGGAGTAGATCAAGATAAAACTTCCATCTTGTTGGAGAAGATAGGGACCATCCTCTGGGACCTAAATGACTATCATTTTCTCCCGAAAGGCTGTGAGTGAATGAGCAGAGCATCATATTCTCTAGTCAGTCAGGTTAACACAAACAGATATCAACTCAACAGCCTGTGAAGACCAAAGATGAATGAAAACAGACATCAAATACCCTGCCTGCCATCAAAGTTCCTGTGCTCACCTTCTCCCCAGAATCAGGTTAGTATATTTTGAACTGGGTAAGCAGTATTGAGAATCCATGAACCAAATCCCCAGGGGATAGCTGCATTTAGATCTTACAGATGACGCATTAACTGAGAGCTATATACTGGGCACAGTTTTCTAGGACCCCGTGAAGAGACACTGGGTTTTTCTTCCTCTCATCCCACCTCCCTCTCCATTCAGCTCTCTCCTTATCCACCAGGGACCAGGATGCAAGTTCTTTAGACTCTACCTGTGGCAGCGCTTTCCTGACAGCAGTTGGCATTGCACTGGTCTCGCAGCAAGGACACCTCCCTCTCCAGCATCTCGAGCCGGCTCAGCAGTTCCTGCAGTACCTGGGAAGAGCTTGCACATGGGCAGGCATTTTTGGGAAGGTTGATCTTGTGGGTGAAAGTGACCTGGCTTTCATGATCTGAGGTTTGGCCTGTGTATTCGGCCAGAGTATCATCTTCGGCACTCATGTCCTGCTCAGCTGAGGCCTCCAGCCCTGAGGAGCAGAGGCTTTCGAGTGGCACATTGATGTTATACACATGGTTGAAGACCATAGGCTGTTCCTTGCTGGAAGTGTTATAGCTGGAAGCCCCTCCTTCTTCCTCCACAGTTTGTCTCTGGACCCTTTCTGTAGTCACCTCCAGTCGACATTCAGAAGGCTTGAGCATGGATCCCAACAGGATCAGGTTTACACCAATAAGCATGTTCTTCAAGACCACTGTTTCCCAGTCAATCCCCATCGTCTCAGCCAGAGCTTGGTTCAAGAGCTCTCAGTAGTAGCCAGCATGGAGTTATAGGAATCTGCAAGAGAAAGCAAGGGTTTGTATGACCTTGAAAAGCTGTGCTGGGCCACGATGGCTCTCATTCTGTAAAACTAGAACACACACAGAAAAAAGTTTTCTGGGGCTGTGTGGAAAATTGGGAGGGGACAGTGATTATCAATCAGAATGCTGGGTCTTCTCTCAAAGACTGGATTCTTGATCATGGACATCACTTCATACAAAAGGTTATTGTTATGACTTTAGTTTCAAATGGCCCCTTCCCAAAGCTTGGTTGACAACTGGAGGGTATCTGAGAATTGGATTATGAAGGATTTGATTTCATCAATAGGTTAATCTATTGATGGATTCATACATTTGCAGCATTAAATAGTTGGAAGGAACAGATCACTACTTCAAAAGTTCTGATGGTTTGAATAAGAATGGTCCCCATAGGCTCATATGTTTGAACTCTTAGTCACAAACAAGTGCTACTATTTGAAAAGATTAGAAGGATTAGGAAGTATGGACTTCTTGGAGGATGTTGTCACTGGAGGTGAGATTTGAGGTTTCAAAAGCCCATGCCAAGCTCAGAGTCTCTCTTTGCCTATGGATCAGGATATAGCTTTCAGCTACTGCCCAGTACCTGCCTAACTGCCACCCTATTTTCTGCTATGATGATGATGAACTTAAACCTCTAAAACTATAAGCAAGCCTCCAACTAAAAGCTTTCACATATAAGAGTTTCCTTATATTGTGGTGTCTCTTCACAGCAACAGAACAGTGACTAAGACCTGGGTATATTTCATCCCTAGCCGTTTCTGTCTTCTCTTTGCTTCCCAACCACAAAGTGAGCAGTTTTGTTCTGTAACATCCTCTGCCATGATGGACTGAAACTTTTGAAACGAGACAAAAATTTGTTTCTCCTTGAAGATGTTTTTTTTTTGGTCTTTTGTTACAGCACTGAAATATCAGACTAATGTAGCTATTTAGGCACAGAATACAGAAGCCTGTCACCATAGTATGCAAGGAATTTCTAGAACACATGCCAGGAATGGAGGTTCTGTGAATAGCTTCTTCTACTGAGAAGAGATCAAAGCTTCTCTTCACTTCTAAATTAGGATTAGGATAAAGTAGACCACAGAAACTTTGGGGTACTCCCATGTCTCCTCAAATATTTATTATGAAGGAACCTCCGTGGTCATGTCAAATAACTTATCCATCAACTCCTTTAAGCTCACCTATTCAATATGGGTTGACTTCACAAAAACCAACCAGCCAAATAATGTAGTCGTAGGCAGTTTGTGATTGTTAATCATCCTTGGGTACATGTGTGATTTATTTGGGATGATGTGAGCCAAGCTTTGTTTTAATCTTCTCATTAGTATAGTCCCCATGCTCTGTGGCCACAGGGTGCCTTTCTTCCGAGGTCCTGTTTAAATTGCTAAAATAATGAATTAGCTCCTTCACTAGCTGCCTAGTCACCAAGAACCATGCAGTATAATAAATTCACAGTAATAAAAATCAGTTTTTACAAAATCATATTTCCTTTCTACTCCCTGTATAAAAGAAAAAAAAAGGAGAGAGATTTAGACACTTTGGTTCTCAAGTAAAGTCGGAGCTACTAAGAAGATTAAGGTCTAAGGAGCCAAGTAGCTATAACTATGTGGTTAAGAATAAGGTGGTCAATGTCATTTAATACCCGTTGGCTGTACATGGGGCATGGATGGAGCTGAATGCACACACATGATCTTGTTTGATCCCTAGGAGATTCGTAAGATGATACCCATCTCATAGCATAGCAATTTCTGCCTAGAAGGGTTGAGATGTGAAAGCTAGCCAGACTGATCCCAAACCTGTGTTCTTAACGACTATGCTTCAATGCCTTAAAAAGAAAAAAAAAAAAAGAGTGTTCAAACTTGGGCATGGTGGCATACAGTTTTTATTGCTAGTGTATGGGAAGTAGAGGTAGGAAGATTAGGAGTTTAAGGCCAAACTCTTGTATATAGCAAGTTTAAGATTAAACTGGGGATACATAAGACTCTATTTTAAAAAAAAATAAAAAGAAAATATTCAATTATTTCTTGTCCTTTATGGAAACTGGACATTCTAGAACTTTCTCAAGAACACTAAAGTTAGAAAATTTGCCTGGGTATAGTTCACTGCGTTTTCTTCTTCCATGAAGCATTCTCTTTCCACAGTTTTCTTCCTGTCCCTTCATACATCCCTCAAATGCAGGTTGAATTTCCTGTCCCTCATGCTCTTGTGTGAGTATACTTCTTGTAGTGTTTACCATGCTAGACCACAGGCTCTTTATACCTGACTTTCCTACCCAGCTTGCTGAGTGGATTTGAGTCAGACCGTGTCTTACTGCAGTGTATTGCTGTGTATTTAGGATATGAAAGTGCTCAGTATTTAGTTGTTGTTTCATGGACTGGCAGATGCATGAAAGAATGAATAAATCAATGATTTAATGAGTAAATGCTCAGTGAGCAAAAGGTTGAATCATTCTCCAAATCATTTAATCTCTCTCCATTAACCCTACATTACTTACTGTTCTGTTCAATTTCAACTCTGGACAATGTCTAAGACTTCATTGAATTAGTAATAACTGGTATTAGTGACTAGCATAAAAATCATATCTTATTACTCAGCTCTTATGTTATATACTGTATTATTTTCTCTCCCTGTTTCTAATATGAAGAGGAAGTGGGGCAGACCAAAGCTGCTGAGACTGCCAGACTGTCTGGACTCAAACCTCATCACCATAAATGTTTGTCTATGGAAAGACCACTTAACCTTCATTTCAGCTTTGCGATTTGTAGAGTAGAGCTAAAACACAATACCAACTTTATAGGATTAGAATGATGATGACCATTATCTATATAATACTTATTCAGTATCTAATACCGACTCAATAAATAAATACTATTTCTGACCATTTGGTTCTCGTCTTATGCATATTCCCTGAACATGCAGAGGCATGTAAAGTGTCTTACAAGTTGGCATCAGGAAAGCCCAACTCATACTTTATCCTTGAACAAAAATGATGAAGTCTCAGGAATACTCTGGGAGATGCCAATCCACTGGTCACATCTAGATAAAGCAAATCTGCCTTGGGAATAGATGGACAGACATGTCTAAACTTAATTGGCCCCATAGCTGTAAGCCCTTCCCAGGCCCTTCTAATCTTAGGCTTGTCTTCCCATTTTGAGTTGTTCCAGGCATTACATCCTTAGATGTCATTTCTATGCTTCTGTCATGACAACACTCTCATAGTGGGTCTGTCAATAGTCCTTCACACATACATAAGGCTTTGTTGTCTTTCTTAAACAATACTTTGCCTGATTCACAATGATATTGCTGAATAATATTTTCTTATAGAAATTGTGAAGTTGTTACTTAATAATACTCTATAACAATATAAATTTTTAGCGAGTGATAGACAGGAAATGAATAAAAGAATAAGTGATATTATAAATGAAAAGGAAGACCGATGATAGGGGAATTATGAAGAAGAGAGATGCTAGAATCTATGTGTAGGTTCAAAACAATAACTTCCAATTGCAGAGAAAAGGAAAGTTGAAGTTTTGTATGAGAAAAACGATCAATATTTTAGTCAATATCTAAACTTATATATAAGTAACTTGACCATGTAATATTTGTAAAGACCAAATTTATTTTTAAACTTAGGCTTTATTAATTGAAATAGGGGGTAAAATACAAACCAGAAGCTTGTCTGCCCTTACTGTACCAATAATTGATCATTTATAGATGACTGACATATTGAAAGAATGCCAATCTTGTAATTGAGGAAGAGAAATTTCACATTTCATTCAGAGAGGTGAGAACATGGGAGGTTCATATGTTACTGTATCACCCATTCATTTGACATATATTTATTGAGTAGTCTTTAGATCCCTGCCCTGTGTTTATGGAAATTATATCCATATGTATGGGACTGGAAGGATGTAGTATAAGGGAACAGAGAAAATAAATACCAAACTTAATATTATATATACAAATAAATTACTTGATATTTGTCATATAATCATATCATTATATGATACATATGTCTGTGTTAGTTTCAGTCAGGAAGAGATAGCTATTGTGGAGAGAAAAAAATTGATGAAAGGAATTTTTGAGGTAAGCAGGTGAAGGTTCGTGATCTTATTTATAGAGGGATATCCTGAAGAGCTTGTCTGATCAGTTTACAGCTAAGCAGATACTTGACAGAACTGGGGTAGAGTGTCTAGCAAAAGAGAGGGCATGTGCAGCGCAACCACTGGGAACAGCAAATGCAGGGGCTCTGGGGCAGGGGTGGATCTCAGGCATCCATGTAACAGGATGTCTGGGGCGAGGCTTGGAAGTGGATGTGGAAAGGCCCTGTCAAATAGGGGTTAGTCCTCCGCTGCTGATAAGCTTACTGTCCTCAAATGCTTCCAGTGCCCCCATTGGTTATGAGCAGCTCCCATTCTTTGAGAAACTCCCAGCTTCAGGGAGAAGTAAAACACCAGCACACTAGTGCATGGTGATGACCATGACGAAGGAGCATGCCAGATGTCCTGAGAGGATGGTTACAGGGCTGCTCTGCAGAAGGGTAAGTGACTCTGAGGAGGTCAGGACTCTTGGTGCTGTTTGCCAAATATTTCTGGCCCGGCTTTCAGGCACACAGTAGGACTAGATTTTCTAACCCTTCCTTGGGTATGTGAGACCACATTTTGTTCTGGTCAGAGAATCATTGTGAGCTCTATCACTCTGGGTCTCTAAGTGACTGCATGGAACAGAGACCCTCTTTCCATACTAGTAATTTCAGCACAGCTTTTGGTTTTGGAAGCATAGTTTTTGTTTTGTTTTGTTTTGTTTTTTGTTTTTGTTTGTTTGTTTGTTTGTTTGTTTTCCGAGACAGGGTTTCTCTGTGTAGCCCTGGCTGTCCTGGAACTCACTCTGTAGACCAGGCTGGCCTCGAACTCAGAAATCCACCTGCCTCTGCCTCCCAAGTGCTGGGATTATAGGCGTGCGCCACCACTGCCCGGCAGAAGCATAGTTTTAAGTATTGATTTTTCTCACACATAACTTAGTCTACCTATGGATAACTTGGGCATGGATCTTAGTAGATTTCTCTCGAGGTTAAGAGCAGGAGGAGGAAGAGAAGGCAGAGGTGGAGGAGGAGGAGGAAGAAGAGGAGGAGGAGAAGGAGGGAAGGAGGAGGAGGAGGAGGTAGAGGAGGAGGAGGGAGAGGATGAGGAGGGAAGGAGGAGGAGGAGGTAGAGGAGGAGGAGGAAGAAGAAGAGGAGGTGGTAGAGGAGGAGGAGGGAGAGGAGGAGGTGGTGGAGGAGGAGGGGGAGGAGGAGAAGGAGGAGGAGAAGGAGGAGGAGAAGGAGGAGGAAGAGGAGGAGGTGGTGGAGGAGGAGGTGGTAGTGGAGGAGGAGGAGAAGGAGGAGGTGAAGGAGGTGGAGGAGGAGACAGAGGAGGAGGAGAAGGAGGCAGAGGAGGAGGAGGAGGAGAGGAGGAGGAGGAGGAGGAGAAGTTCATGCTGAAACTGATTCAGAACATGGTTTGTTTAATGAGTGTGTTCAAAGGGTTGCTGGTGCTGAGGCATTGGACTTTTACACAGTACAAGGGCCTGGAGAGGTAGTTTCCATATGTAAGCAATAGCTTTCCTAGTTGGGTAAGCTAATGTCTGTGATGGCAGGTGGTATATGTCTGTCTGGTCAGTGGAGGTATATAGGTACAGGCCAAATATTTTGAGAATTCCAAAGACGGGTTTTCATTCACCAGAGGAGAATAAACAGGACTGAAATCAATGGTAAACATTTTCCCAGTATTTTACAGAGTCATGGTCTTAGTGGGTTTTCAGGAATCTCACTTCGACAATGTGCCGGTTTCTTAGACTTTCCATAACGGAATTCCATAAAAGGGCAGCTGAAAACAGCAGCACTTCAAAATCAAGTGATCCTTACGGTTGTGTCTTCCCCGGGGCTCTCAGTGACTCTCTCTGTGCCTTTCTCTAAGCTTTAGCTGATGCCCTGTATACCTTGGCATTTCCTGCCTAGTAGATGCATCAGGGCAAACTGTCTGCATATCTGAGTCTCTGCATGGCGATCTTCTGAGACACGCTGTTGTGTTCAACTGGGGCTCCAGGCTATTCCAGCCTGACTTCATGTTAACATAGCTAACCCTATCTGTAATGAGCTTTCTTCCAAGTAGAACCACATCCTGAGGTGTTGTTGGCTAGGACTTCAACCTAGACACAATGAGAAGACAAGACTCAACCTATTAAAAAATACCAGGAGTAATTGGAACAAGCTATGTACCTGCCTTGTGCTATGTTATCCATTCTTTTGGCAACATCTGTAAGCTAGAGAGGAGAGATATTTAAGATATTCAAGATACTTATAGCATGAGTATGACTTGGGGGGAGGATCCAATCAGAATGGGGATTCCACACATGTAAAGGAGACATCCATCACTCTAGTTTGCTATGGACAGCAGATAAACTCCTGTGATGATTTTCTGTGATGGTAGATCCTGTTTTTTTTTTTTTTTTTTTTTTTTTTTTTTAAGATGGAGAAAATGAGCATCAGAAAAAGGCCAAGTAACTTGACCAATACTGAACGGCTAATGAATAGAGGAGTTGGTGTTAGACCCAGATCTTGCTGACTGGAACCTGGGTCTTCAGGGCTGCTCTTCAGCCAGCTTTAATTAGCAGCCACATACTGTTCTCATGAAAAGACTCGCTCTTACATTACCAACACTCTCTTCTCCCAGGTTCAGATTTAGGGCTTCTTGACAGCCGTGACTTTTAGTTTAATGTTTTCTCCACAAATCCAGGCTGGTTCCCTTGAAATTGCTTCAGTCTTTCCTCCTTGGGGGAAAACTTTTCTGATGGCTTTTGATTTATAAGTGCCCAGCCTCCGCTTCGACTCAAGCATCAGGGATAATATCTCTACCAGTAAACTTTGCTACTAGAGGTGGAACAGGAGGCAGCTTCTAAACCTGCCCCTTCCCAGGAAGAGCCTGGCTCAGCCAGCCACTACAGAGAGCCAGGCCTGGGCTTGCTGCGTACCTTCTCATTTCTCTTTGGACTCTGAACTTCCTCTGAAGTTCAGGAGTTACAAGCCATCACTGACCAGACCACTGGTGGTCTACTTAACCCTTAAGCTGCTTTTCTAGAATGAGACAGGAAAGGGGGGTGGGGGATTGGGTGATAAAGGCTCTAGCCAAAGTCAGCTCCAGCAGAAGAGGACAGAGACACAGGTATGTTAAATACCTGCTCATCAAATGTGCCTTTGGCTCTTTCTAAATTTATGTCAATAACTGTTTCAAAGTGTTTTTTCTTCCTATGTCACCAAAAGCTTCCCTTGCCTGGCTTCATTCTCCACTCCTGTCTACAGCTCTTCACTGTTACTGAAAATGTGGTTATGCAGGGGGGTGTTTTTGTTTACATTTTAAATAATGGTGGTGGGCAGAGCTTTGTAAAAATTTCCAGGAAGACCCAGCCTGCTGCACCACGCCTGGGAATGCTGCGTTAGCTGGCTTTGTCGTCTTTCCAGGTGCCTTGCCAGCTCTGAAAACCATGCCCTGCCTTTGGTGGGTACCCACTGAAGCTAGATGTGCAATCTCCCTTCTGTAAAGGTGACTCCGTGTTGCCTCTCTTCCTTATTTCTGCCTATGTATCAGATGGTAGTCCTATAAACTAGCAAGAGTCAAAACTGGAGCCCAGAGGGTCTGTTAATGACATAGACTAGTGATAGAAGACAAGAACACTGTGGTCTGAATGTTTGCATTCCCCTCCCACCTCCACAAATTTAACATTGAAGTCTTCACACCCAAAGTGATGATATTTGGGGTCATGGGTCATAGCTCCCAATAAATAGGATCAATGGTCTTATAAAAGGTCCTCTAGGGAGACCTCTCAGTTCTTCTACCAGGTAAAGGCATGGCTAGAATTTGCACACCATAAGAGCCAGAGAATAGGCTCTTAGACTCAGGATTTGTTAACACCTTGTTCTCTGCTTCCTAGCCCCTAGAATGGTATGAAATAAATTTCTGTTGCTTATAAACTATTCACTCTCTGATGTTATTTTACTATGGCTGCCTAGTAGATTCAGGCAATGGAAAAGGAGGGAAAAATCAGAGGAAGAAAGCAAAGAAAGGGAGACGGGAGGAACTAGGAAGACATCTGCTGAGCAAGAGAAACCAGCAGCAATTCCGCAGGTAGGAAGAGAAAACATGATCCCTAGGGATAAATGGTACACCCCAGGTTCAATGACACATTAACAGCCATGAGCAAGATGGATGGCCAATGATGGGACAAATGAGACTTCGAAGGAGTTGCCGTAACTCAATAGATTGATACCCAAGAAATCGTGGGCTTCTATTGATTCATTTCCTCTGCTCCAGCTTCCTTATCAATATAATTATCATGGCCCATACCAGAGGTGTCTCCGGGCAATTTGTAAGAGGTGGATAATGGGATCGTCCTTAAGGCTGATTTAGTGCTGAGTTAATGAGGTGCTCACTTGTCTCTAGGGAGGTCTGTGGGGAGGCCAAGTCACCTTAGCTGGATGGAAGCCTCTTGTACTACTTAAGCCCTTCTGACATGGCTCTTCTTTCCCTGCCCCTCCCCCAAATCCTCTTTTGGATTTATTTCTTCACACTGAAGAGATCTTTGAAGGTTATGGGAAAATATTCTATGAGTCATCAGCTTGTACAGACACAGTGAAGGAAGGAAAGAGCTGGCTACAGAAGCTGGGATGAGGTTGGGGGCCAGAGTGGAGAAAAGATGGAGAGGGAGAGAGGGGTGGATGAGGAGGAGGAGAAGGGGAGGGAGAGGAAGAAGAAGAGGGAGAGGGAGGAGAAGGAGAGGGAGAGGGAGAGGAAGAGGGAAAGAGGGAGAGGGAGAGGGAGAGGGAGAGGGAGAGGGAGAGGGAGAGGGGAGAGGGAAAGGGAGAGGGAGAGGGAGAGGGAGGGGGAGGCACTCAGGAGCTAGCAGGCCTCTGCCTTTTCCTCCTTTTTTTGTGTGTCATAGATATTGGGGAGTAGCAGGTAACCTCAGGGTGAAAACAGGAGAGAATGAGTGTGTAGGTGTTGGGTGGTCAGGGAGAGGGCACTCCCCTGGGGGTGGATAGCCAGTGTTCTGCTTAGAGTTTCAAGCTTCTGCCAACCTTGGTCTCCGCTTAGTCCCTAGGGGTAATTTATAAACCAGTATCGTATCTGTGGGAAAATGACACTTTTTGTGCTTTTTTTTTTCTCCCCTGTAAGTTAGAATTAGCTTAAAAATAGTTCCCGCTCTGCCATTGG
Organism: Mastomys coucha; assembly: GCF_008632895.1. Classification (NCBI taxonomy): domain Eukaryota; kingdom Metazoa; phylum Chordata; class Mammalia; order Rodentia; family Muridae; genus Mastomys; species Mastomys coucha. Next base: position 57,117,249 of record NW_022196891.1, on the reverse strand, counting down.
GATGCTCTGTCACTCACGGAAAGAGGGTAATTATGAAAGACGAGGGTATAATGTGATTACAGCCGGCCCCATTGTGTCAGTGGAGACAGTGCTGGGCTGTTGGGAGAAGGCAGAACTGGCTGTCTCCATCAACACTGGGCCTTTATTGGGCCTGTCAGGTTTCTGAAAAGAACCTGAGGGCAGAAAACTCCCCCAGACAAGACTCCATGGCTGGCCAGGAACTGACAGAAGGACTATGGGTTGGGTAAGGTGATACACTGGGCCTGGTTGGGGTGTTACCACCTACTGGGGTTGGCTGCTCAGTGCACCAAGCAATGTGCACTTTGATGTTCCAAACATATAGGAATCTGTAGGAAGAGTCTTTGGTTCAATGTCTAATGGATCCACCTTCATTTGTTGGCACATCTCTAGAGCCCGGTATGTACTGGGCTTCGTGTCAGCACGGATTACAGGTGTTATTCCAGTGTCTGGGTGGGGAATCTGGCTGCTGCTCTTGTCCTCTGGCTCCATCTTGTACTATCCGGGAGAACACTAATTGCCCTGACCTTCCTGAGTAGCTACTTCTTCATCTGGAAAAAAAATGGGGTCTTGAATAGCAATCAAGGGAATGATACAGAGAGTGATCAAAATCTCCAGACTCGAAATGCAAGTGATAGGGAGGTCATCCAGGTTTGAATGCCAGCTTCAAAACACAAATGGCAGGGCAGGGCAAAACTTATTACTGGGGACACATTTTGTTCTGGCCACCGTGGCATGACAGAGAATTTTGTCTGGTAATTTCAGCTGCAAAATTTTATGATGTATGATCTCAGGGTTTTTGTGATTTATTTTTTAGATAGATATCCTATTTAGGAAAGAATTTATCCAATTTTGTAGACTCTGGAGAATTCTTAACATCTGTAGAGCAACTGACAATTCTATATTATATATGGCCCCATCTGATGCTTGCAGTAGCTGATAGGATTATTTCCTTTTATAGGTGAGGCTTAAGTCTGTGGGTGTTTTGCACAGTTACCCACATTAAGGTAGAGCCAACTGAAGAGCAGGTTGACTCTTAATTAAGTACCGGAGGTACAGCCTCCCTCCCCCATCAGTTGCCCTCATCCTTTAGAAATGGGTGGGGCATAAATAATGGATTGCTAATTAATTTTCACCATCTTGGTCAAACGTTCTTTCAAGAGCCTGACCTTTCTCCATCATTAATGACTATTTTTCATCTGTGTCTCTTCAGCTTGGAGAACAGCGTGTCACCGTTTGCTGTTCAATTATTCTTCTTGAAGACCCACATCACCTTTCATCTCTCTCTTCTCTCCATTTAACAAACTGTGAAGAAAGGTCTATTGCAAGAAAGATGGCTAGCCAGCCTGTGTCCCAAACTTATGGTTCCTGATTTCTGTCCAAGATTTCTCTCAAAACAAATCGAATAGTTGCTTTAGAATATAAGACACGGTCTCTGCCCTCATGGAACTTATAATCTAGTTGAGGTGACCAGATACATGAAACTGAGGAAAAAGATGAGGCACTCTATTTTAGTGAGGCAAACTGAAGATCACTCATTTTAAGTTTAGCAAGCATCCCAGAACAAGTAGAGATCCGTGTAGGAGATGGCTTCTGGAAGCAGAGGTGTCTCCATCTAGATGTAAGGGTTGTAGATGGTGAAGCATATGGGAGAAAATGGTAGTATAAGTAGAAAAAAAAACTAGATGTAAGGACATCTGGTCTTCAAAGGGATCAGTTTCTTTCTTCATGAAGGCTTAAAATTCAGTGCCTGTGTGCCTGTGTGCCTGTGTGCCTGTGTGCCTGTGTTCCTGTGTGCCTGTGTGTGCCTATCAGAAATGGGGCCAGCCATGCATTAATGCTGTTTTCAGAACCTTATGTGTATGGACTAGAGGGTCTTGAAGGCCAGTCTGGGATTGCAACTCTTAATAAGTATAAATGTAACTATAGGAACTTATTGCTTGATTTTTACGACAGCAACTAGTCTTTAGAAAAATCTTAGGAGAAGGTACCTTTAAAAATGATACTTAATGGTATCCAGAACGGCACACAAATTCATCTGCTTGAAAAGTACACAATGACAAGCTCACATATCAAATTCATGCTGTTTCCAATTATATGGCAAAGCTCTATTGGAGTTGATCTTTCTAGCAGGAACCAGATAATTATACTCACTTTGGCTTGCTATTAGTTTCTTCAGATGAGTTGGATATTGGCAGTGGCAACTTATTAAAGTTTGGCTGTAGTGGTCTATGGGAGTTATTGACATCGTTGTGTAAATTATGCCTTTTAGAGCATGAAATAGCACCATACTGACCCAGAGACTACAAGTAGGTGAAGTATGTCTTCTAGTGCATGAAATAACATAATCATTTTCTACTTGAAATTTGAAGAAGCTCTGAAAGTAATGGGGTATATAACACACAACTTGCTTAATTAAATTTAGTTGTATGTTGGTTGCATGCCAAGAACTGTGCTAGGATTCATCTGAGATGGCAAGGGCCAGCTAGAGAAGTGTCAGGCACCTTCCTGTGGATCTGGAAGAAAGATATTCACACAGAAAGGATAAACCACAGACCATGATGAGTACCATGTGAGAATCACAGAAAATTCTAGGAATTCAGCAGACGGTAGCCTCTGGCACACTATAAGACTATAGAAAGGCCAACTGGAAAGGTGATCTTTGAACTGGGGCTTGAAGAATACTAAAAATTTTGAGAGAAGGGGCAAATGGAAGAGACAAAATGAGAGGTGCAGAGAATGAGGAAGACAATGCTCATGGTTTCTGGGGTTGTAGGATATTTGGGGTGTCTGTTTTCAGAGGCAAAGAGTTACTCAGGTGTCAGATCATCTTGGTTTGTATCTTCAGGAAATTGCTTGGAGGTTTACTCAGTCATAAAAAGAATGAAATTGTGCCATGTGCAGGAAAATGAATGGAAATGGAGATCATTGTGTTCTGTGAGATAAGTCAGTGTCACAAAGACAAGTATTTCATGTGCTCTCTCCTATGCAGAAGATGAAGGGAACAGAATGTGGAATTAAAGGGGGCATGACCAGGAACATGGATGAGGAAGGAAAATGAAGATGGCAGGGATGAGAAAGAGTAACCAAGGATGATATAATCAAGTCATATATAAATATGAAATGTCCTAATGAAACCCTTTTGTACAATTTTGTACAAGCTAACAAAAATAATTTTAAGAAAATCAGTAAATAAATGTGTTTTCTCTGTGTCTATGGGCCTGATGAACCACTGGTATTTTTTTCTAGAGCCTGACATGGTTAAGAAATCCAGTGACATTTGTACTTCCAATTGGTCCCAAAGATAAATTCCAAATTGAAGAAAGAATTTCTTAAGATTGCAGTTCTTTTAAATTGTAAGGTTTAGATTAGCCATCCCCATTATTTTAGGGTGCAGTTTTTCAGGGTACCTAATTCCTTTAATTCCTTTTCTCCCACTAACTTTCAGATAAAGAGCATTCTGGTCTCCATGAAGGTACAGCACATCCTCATTATTTATTAATGTTAAAAGGGGGCACCTGAGGAATTCAAATGTCATTTTCATCAAACATTAAGTCCAGGGTGTGTACTATACAACACTGAGCTTTTAAATGTGTTTGAGCTGAACAAAGACAAGAACTGACCATTTACTTACAAGGAACCACATTACTGACAAGTTAAAAACAGAAGGTATAGAGTGGGTTCTGAGCATAGCGGGGGCCACTATGACTCTGTGGCTCAGAGAGGTCATGTGTGATGGAATAGGGTACAAATGTTGCTCACCACAAGGCTGCAGAAGCTTCCGGTAGATTGAGACTTTTGCCTGAAATAACTTGATGTTCAAGCACCATTACCCAGCGTTGATTGTCCTTTCGTCCCAGCCTTTGCTGTCAACACGCTTTACTATACCTGACTCCTCTCTACAGTACTAGAGATCTCCCACTGCTCACCCACAGCTTCTCTTATCCTTTATTCTCTCTCCTTCCTTTTCCCAGAGCTTCCTATCCAGCCAAGAGGGAGCCTTGCCCAACAGGAAGTCAGTGAAGAGGGTGGGAAGGTCCCTGTTCCTTCTTTGGGGTGGTCTCTAAGAGCTGCCTGTGCCCTGAGATGAATGGTGCGGTGCTTTTTCTCTACAGGACTATTCCTGTGATTTCTTGCTCAGCCCACTTTCCCTTTGGGAACTTACAGATGGCAACAGCTGGGCTCTGACAGCCACAGACCTGTATGCAGTGCTCTCAGTGACTGGCCATAGACAGTCAGAGCTTGTCTCTGCCTTTCCATGAAGGCACTTGGCATGCTGGGAAGGGCTTTTTAAACCCAGATGCTTGTTCCTAGTTCTGCTCTGCTAAAAACTCATTTCTTCCATGGTTCCTCCCTTCTTCTATTAGTCAAATGCCAAAGTAATAGCAGACACAGTGCTGGCAGTGAGTTAATGCCTTCCGAAACCTGTTTGGAAAGAGGTAGGCCTTAAACCATAAATAACAATGACATTTTCATTTTAACAACAGCCTTCAACTAACCTAACAGTGGACATGGTTCTGTGTAGCTTCCTGTCGTGGCAGAGAGCAAGATTCATGGGCTGTAAAAGGTCCCAGCATTTTCTCTCACATTGATCTTTCCTACTTTCGGCCCTTGGAAAACCGCTCAGATGAGTCAGAGAACACCTGGCATTTGTGGAGCTTCTTATGAATTTTCAAGATGTTTTCATACACATCAACTTGGTTGGTCCTTCTATCGATTTGGTATGAGTACCCTGTTCCTCCTCACAGACAACTAAGGGAGGATTATTCCTATGAATAACAAGTCACAAAACTACCCCTGAAGAAACCTAGCTTTCTGAGGGCAATCTCTGCTATTTCTAAAAAAATTCACTCTCTGAAAAGAAATGTTGTCCCTGTCTTTTATGAAGTTATTTACCTCACAGGGAGACTAGAAAAACATTGTAAAAAACAAAAACAAAAAACAAAAAACAAAAAACCCAAAATCTTATTTGTTTTTATGTCTCTGCAAAAAAGTATCTTCTAAATTAAAACACACACACTCACACACACACACACACACACACAAGCAAACAAAACAACTTCAGACTTCATTGTCTCTGATGTCAGGACACTTAGGTGCTTGAATGGACCTGGGGCTAGGATAGAGATGGGAAGAAGGCTCATCAACATGGACGCTAAATCCCAGTCGTGGTGGTACAGTGGGCATTGAGAGAGGCTTAACCGGCTAAACCCATGTATATCTCCCAGAGCAGAGGACAACCTTGTCACCTCTTCTCTCTCTCTAAGGAATTTATTCAACACTCCCATTCCAGATTGGAGAACTATGCCCTCAGAGGCTTGCAAATTTCCCTAGCAACAACTCAAAGTGTGGCTCCTTCTTGGGAGGTTGTTAAGGGAAAAGTGATCCTTGTTTGCATCCTCAAACAGGACTCTGGCTGGGAAATCAGGAGAGTAGCAGCCCCTTCTGCTGAGCAAGGAATCCACTTGATTCTCTACGCAGAAAGCCCAGGGTAGGTGAGCTATTTCCCAAAATGACCCTGACAGTTTTCTATGCTTTGTTTACTAGGGCTCGTATTTGAAGGGAATTAGGAAATAGGCAGTGATGTGTCTTTAGATTATTCTAGAATATTATACCCCCATTTGCCTAGGTCTATGAATGATCCAAACTTTTTATTTGCAAGACAAATCTACAGTATTAAGTTAGCAGTAAATATTTATTGCTTTTCTCTAAAATAATAAAATCACTGGGCTTTGCCTAGAAGACTGAAGCTTTGGGAGTAGTAGCTGGCTTTGCATTTGATTTAGGAAGGGAAAATCCTCATCACTTTCCAGGACAACCTATCAGACAGAATTGTGGGAATCAAAGCCTGTGCATTCTACCGTCCTGCAATACCCATGAAGAACCTGTGAGGAACAGGGAGGGCTTTGACTGACACATGCAGAGTCTAGGCACATATCAGGCTGTCTTCAAGGTCTTCATATACTTGCTCATTTAATTCCCACAGCAACTGCATAAACCATTTTATTGTCCCAATTTAACAGCTGCAAAAAAAAAAAAAAAAAAAAAAAAAAAAAAAAAAAAAAAAAAAAAAAAAAAAAAAAAAAAAAAAAAAAACCAGAGGTACTAGGATATTAAGTGATTTGCCTATAGAAATCACAGAGTCCTCAGACACAGGTACCAAAATTCCAACACACTTTACTCCAAAGTCTTTGAGTCTCAAGTGATGCTCCTGTGGGCTGGGAAGCAGTCTTTTAATAATTTTTCTTAAATGTGACAATCATTTCCTTTTCTGAACTCCAGCGGAACTTGTTACTACACGTATCATGGCAGCTATCTGCAGAGTTGTTTGTTTCCACTGAAGAAAAGCTCCCTAGAGGGCTGGGCAATAAACGAGGTATCTTTTATACCAGCATCTGGCACAGCGCCTTAAATCTGATATATCATCCCCCTACCCACTCTCTTATACACAGTGCACAAGGTGTAGTTCCAGTCAGACTTACCTACCGGGGTATCCCACCTATCCTTACCAATATGTCTTTCCCTGACTCTCACGTTTCTAAAATGCTCCTCTCTGCCCTGATACAAGGGGTTAGGGGAGGATGCTTAGGGAGTGTGGGTAACTTGAGAGGACCAGGACACGTTGTCCTGCTAGCCGTCAGCACTCTTTGGATGAGGCATGGCTTACAGACCTGGATCCAGGCTTTTTCACTGATAGCTCCAGGATTATAGGTCTTCCACCCCTCCTTTTGTTTTGATTGCTGCTGCCTGCCACATTGTGGCTTTATTATTGACCTTGGCAACTGCCAGACTGCCCACATCTCGTAATTGTCTTTACCCATCAGATGTCCATCTTCACTGAAAGGCTTGTTTCTTTGATTACTCAACCCTGTCAGTCTCCCATAGATTTACTTGCTTCTTAGAAATGAGGGAGTGAGCCATCTTCTTTGCCCTTGGATTTGATGGAGGCTATTGTCTGCTAGATGACTGTGGATGGGTCTCTCCAAGGGGCCATCTCAGGGAGGTTTTGGAGAGAAATTGTCTGATGGACAGGACACTGTGCTTTGAGGACCCAGTGTCTGTGTCTCCTGTCATTTCCATACATGGCTTCATGAGCTTGGGCATAAAATGACAATTTTGAATCTCAATTTGTTTATCTGTGAAGTGGGGCTGACTTTATGGGGAGTCAAATGCTTATGGAAGTATTTATTACATGAACCACAGTGTGGCATGTAATTGGTTTGTAAGGTGAGATCAGCTGTTAACAGATAAAAATGAAAGAGCACGTGTTCACCCTTGATTTGCACATCAGGGGTTCATTCTGGGACATCCAGCTGTGGAGTCATTTTTCCTCCTCATTCTCTCAGCACCAGCATTAGAGAACTTGCAAATGGGACAGTGAGTCATCTGTCTGCTAAATTAATCATTGCACTGAGCAAAGCTGAGGGTACTTGGGTAACTTTGTGTGACAAATCCCTTGGTGCCATTTGCAGTGGTGCTTCCTGACCCATAAGTGAAAGAACACGGTTTCATGCAGATGATTGACAACCCCCAGGAACAGCCAATGCTCCTTTCTCAGTGGGAGCGATTAGAGTATAGATCAAGACCACAATCCCTTAGGAATTCTAAAGATTCCTAAATTATTCATTAGTTGTTCTTGGCTCTATGATCCCTGGAATGGGACTTTAAGAAACCACAAAGCACCAGGAGTTAAAGCTACTCACTCAGGTATAGGAGTTGCAAGTAAGGCCTTAGAAGGAAGCCTCAGAGTTCCATGCCACAGGTTGGCCCTGACCTGGATGAGATTCTGATCCTAGGCAGGACTGAGGAGGATAATGTGCTGTGGTTTAAATGTGATCACCTACAGTTCACATTTTGGAAACTTAGTTCCCACATAAGCATGGAAGTAGGGCTTTGGGAGGTTTAGTATTAGATGAGGTCATGAGGGTCAGCCTCCTATGATGACAGGGGTGACTTTTTAAAAATGGAAGAGGGATGGAGCTAACATACTTCCTGAGACACCTGTGTGATAATGCAGCATGAGACTCACAGCAGATGTCAGCAGATTCCTGATCTCTGCTCTTGGACTTCCTAGCTACCATCATTGTTAGTCAAGTCAACTTTTATTCTCATCTTGAAATTTTTATAACAAGAAAATGGTGTGAGACAACAATGGAGCAAATCCAAGGTTATGCCGGGATTAATTAATATTCAAAGAGTCAGATGAGGGCTTGATCAGAACTCAAAGAAGAGGTAGGATCCCAAGGCAACCAGTGCAGAAACACTACAAGTCAAGGGGTTCAAGGTATGTGCATGCCAGTCAAACACTGTAGGCCTTGAGAGCCAGAATCCTGTCACCAATGGCATAAAGTTGAATCAGTGTGATTATGTTGTTAAAGGAAAATCTGATTAGAAAAACAATATATATTTGTTGTACAATTACAGCACCATATAGCAAAGGTTATAATTTTAGTTTCCTGGTCCAGTCAAAGTCATTGAGAGTAGTGTATTTCTTTGTATTTTACTGTCTTTAACTTCATAACTGCAACTGTGCTCTCTTGGCAATTGATAGTTTTAACTAGTAAATTCTTTGGGGTTACTATCTTTAGGGAAGCTTTGCCTAGTGATGTGGAGTTTAGGCAGGATTGGAAGGCAGGCTTAAGTCTGGCCTTGGTTTAAATCAGTAGCCATGCTGAGCTGAGCACCCAGCATATCAGATAGAAGCTAGGGCTGATCAGCAGTAGTGGAGAGCTGTGCTGATCTCTGCAAGAGAATGATTTTTCCATTTTCCCCATCTGGCAACACGTGCGCTCGTGCGCGCGCGCATACACACACACACACACACACACACACACACACACACACTTGTGCAAGTTGTAAAACTTTGGCATGTATTGGTAGCATAACAAGCTTTTCTACATTTCTCCTTATTGTGATAAATATGTATGGAATTATGTTAAACCCATAGCTGTGCTATATAACCCAATGTTATAGGTCCAATCAAAATAATATTCCAGGTATGTTAGAGAAAGCCCGTAGAAAATAAAGCATGTTCCTTTGGATTCTGTCCTTTCTGACCAATTTGAGTAGCAGTGTCCTTGGGCAGGTGGACTTGAGGGTCTGTAGAAGCAGCAATGGAAACTACTGTAGGCAGAGGCTAGTGGAAATGAAGGGGGAAAGTCCCTGAGTTTCCATTGTCCACCCTGGGCCATTGGTTTTACAGGGAAGAATGGTTTGAAGGGAGTTAGAAAGGGACATGTAGTATGTCTAAGTGAGGCAGGAACTGCTCATTAGGATGGAAAGTGTGCTCAGAATGATCTTAGAGTACTAAGAGACCAAGCAACAAATGCCATTTCAAAGACCCCAGAGGGTAAGTCAAACCCAAGAGCTCTGGAAGTGATGTATCCATCTTCTAGCTTCCCTGTGTCCAGGACAGAAGAGACTCTGATCTCCTAGAGAACATTTGAGATCATTATCACCCTTCATGCTATAAATACACCCCCGGGCTCAGGCTTGTTAAAACATTTTCTAAGACCTGATTTAGAATACTCAGCCACTTGGGCTGACAATATTCCCCCCAAGAGTGATCAACTATCTAACAAAAACTGCAACACCAGGTATGAGAATTCCCCTTTTGAGTTATTGTTCAGGGGTGTTCAAGAGACTCCCCCAAAATATAGACTATTTCTGTTGCCCTTGATTCAACCTTCCAGAGGTTGAAGGCAAACTTATATTGCTGAAGACACCATTTGCTTTGGACATAGGACTCTGAGGGTCTGAGCTGCATTTGATTTGAAAGTTTTCTTTCTGAGGGCTAGCTTTCATAGTGATAAGAAATGCTGTGAAGGGTGTCAATGGAAGCAAGCAAGCAACAGTTCTACTTAGCTATGACACCTGTGGACCACATTAGTGACCAGAATGTTACAATAACCCTATAGGTGCAATAGTGGTACTCGTACCTTGGTGGTAACTGACAGCTGTCTAAATAGTCTTAAGGCTGTGCCAAGGTGGGGAATCATGCCTAGTACTGGAACCCAGCCAACTACCAGGGTTAGAGAAACCATAGATCTTAGAGGAGAACCTGCCATCACCAATATTTATCTTTATGCCCATAGATAACTGTAGCTCTTGCCCTTCATCAAGGAAGCTTCTCTTTGCAACACAGATATCATTAAAGAAAACTTCAACTGGTCAAAATGTAGAGAGCAAGTAATTATTGGAAGCCTATCCACAAATGATGTATCTACATCAACTCCTGCTAATATGGAAGGCAGAAATCTCATAGGGCTCCAGCCTAGACAAAGAATACAAACAATGAGTGGCTCCTGAGGGAGGGAAAAATAGTCTTCCCCAGAGATGAGCCCCCAACTGGTTATCCAACAAAATATGATCAGCCTGGAAATGATATATATATAAATTATTTACGTACATAAACAGATGGAGAAGGCTGTACTTGTATATTTAGGTGCACATGTTTATACACACATACAAATACATATATGTAACAATAACAATCAAAGAAAAAATAGTAATGAATTTGAAAGGAAGCAAATGGGGTACATGGGAGAAGTTGGAGGGAGGAAAGAAAAGGGGGAAGTTTTATAATTATATTTTAATTAAAAAGAAAATATTTGAAAATATTTAAATAAAAACTATTTAAAGAGACAAGATACTGCCATAGCTTGAGGCTTGGGGATCGCATAGTCTAAACTGAAGTCTAGTCAAAATGTACCGACTGTATAGTTGTGTGCAAATGATGTATTTTTGGATTCTCACTTATAATTTTAGCATTTAACTCGCATGGTTATTTCAAGCATTTAATACATAATGGATATTAAACATTTACAAAGGGACCACCATAAAATATGCACTCTTAAAAATGTTAGAGCCCATCTGGCAAGGTCCTTTCAGGTGCTTTGTGGGACTCAGGCTTGAATGAGCTTTTGCTAACAGGCATGCTCAATACAAATATCTTGGGTCATTTATGAGCATGGGAACAGAATTAATTTTGGGAAAAACCTATTATTCAGTTCCTGAAGAAGTGTCCTTCCAAACTAGGAAAATGTCTCCCAGTGACAATGACGGCAGCTAGGAAAAATCAGCCCTGTTCGCCTTCCTTTTCCCCATGGATCGCCTACTGTCTCTGCACTCGAATTTGTAAAGTCTAGCATTTATTCTGCATCAGTACAGACTTGCGCCTAGAAACAGAAGGTCCCACTGTTAACTTTTCCAAAGCAACATTGAGGGGAAGTGAGTTGTCACAGTTCAGGAGGCCGTGACTTCTGTGGCCTCGCCTTAACAGAATAAGGTTAAGACCATTGTCTTAGATGACCTGAGAGCCTGCTCCTGTCAGGCAGGGGTTTTTAATCATGGATTAGCAGAGTGCTGCTGGGTCCTACATCAACCAGAAACAGGGCCTTTGACTCTCCAAGGGAAGCTGTTTTGGGAACCTGTTGTGATCAGTGAGAGTGAGCTTCCAGAAAGGTACAGCTACCTCATTTTTCAAAAAAAACATAATTACCCCAAGGGACAGGAAATTTGGAGCTGTGAAATTGAGAGTCGTCTGCAGAAGAATGTCTCCTGCTATGAGCTGAAGGAAGAAAAACATCTCCATGTACAAAACCAGTAAAAAACATCCCCATGTATAAAAGCAGTAACTGAGGGTCGAATTTGCTTGTGAGATGCTTGCTGGGCCACTTGGCAGTGGGATGTTGTGTTAGCTTGCTGAGTCATCTTCCAGGGCTCCGGTAGGCGCTTGCCTCGCTTGGATGTTGGGATGTTGGTGCTATCGCTGCTTCCTGAGCCAGCTTCTGTACTTTTATGACTCATAGATGGATTAACAGACAGAAAAGAGCAGCTCCGCTGATATTTAGTGCAAGCCCAGGGGAAGCGGGATCGCTTCTGTGGGCTGAACTTGAAAGCTACAGCATTAGCCTGGCTTTTATTTAAATTCTCCTAGTCAGACACAAACCCTAGCTCTTTGGTTTATGTGAGAATGTACTGATGTAAAGATGCTTTGACTCATCACAGATAATTTAGAAATGGATGTTCAAACACCTTTGCTCTATTGCCTGTAAAAATGCACTTTCTTTGTAATATACTAACACATCTCTAATATCTTACATATCAATAATATGTGTATGTATATGTACATAAATATTAATTGAAACCAAAATTTCATAGAACAAGTTTTGCCTTAACTAAATATCATAATTCAACTTCCTTTTACTTATTCTATTCTTTTAAAAATACAAATTTTAATCCACTAAATTGATTTTGTAGTTCTTGGACATATCACACAATCTTAAAATCTTTTCTTTAGGAGAACATTGTCTAATAAACATATACAGTACAGACCACTCAATGTGAGTCACAGATGCAACTTTCAGTTCTCTAGGAGCCAAACTAAGTGGGCAAAACTGAACATGAACAATTCATTTTGATAATATATTTTACACTGCTAAAATATATAGTTAGAATAAAATCTTTTGGTACAGAGTATACATAAAAATGGCCAGTGTGATATTGTTGTTACCATTCTGTCTTTACAAGGTGGGTATCTTACTGTTCTCAGAGCAAGGACATGTTCTACCTTAAGTGCCCAATAGTCCTGCAGGACTTGTGGCTGTATTATGAAGCAGGGGGACTATAGCAAGCACTTTGGGAGACCGAGCCAAGCCAAGCATTTATTATGGAGTTTATAGGGGTATGAGGTATTGACAACAAGTTTTCTCTTTCCTTTTTTTTTTTTTTTGAAGCTGCAATTTCCAGGCACCTCTGCCCCAGCATCAAAAAATACATTGCAGCTGAATAAACTTTGGACTGGAGTGTATGTTTACTAGTAAATGTCCTACTTATCTACTTGGGTGTCTTTGGGGATGAGCATAGGAAAAGGCTAAGAAGATGGCGCTCTTCCTTTACAAGTAAACCTCAAGATGTATAAGGGAACAAAAACTTTTAGGCAACAATTGTGTCCTAGTAGTAAATCAATGTGTTGGCACTGAAGGTTTTAAAAATTATAGTGTGTGTGTGTGTGTGTATGTGTGCGCGCGCGCGCTCGCGCTTATGCTTATGCCACACACAGCATGTTTGAGGAGGTCCGAGGGCAAGTTGCAGGAGTTAGTTCTCTCCTTCCACTATATTGATCCTGGGATTAAACTCAGGTCTTCAGTCTTGGTGGCGAGTGCCTTTACTCAATGATCCGTCTCACTGGCTCTCTGAAGGATTTTTTGAGGGTGCCTTACCCTCCCTACCAGGAGCTTAATTTGGTCAGGGGTTGCCTCTCTTTTATTAGTCTTGCTTTTATCTCTTTCTGCATTGTGGAATAACTCATGTATTCTTGCATGCCCATGCTGGCCAGCATCCCCTGGGGATTCTCTATACAAGTCCTGGAGACATGACTAAGAGGATTGATGGAATGAGTGTGGCTGTGTTTCAAATGCTGCTAAGATTATTATTGTTGATGATGACAAGACTAGCAGCTGATATTTACACCAGCCTTTAAAATTAAAACTTGCTTACAAATACATCATCTGGTTTAATTTTCTGAGCAGCCCTGGAAGTTGACATTGTTACTATCGTCTTTGTTTTATATTGAGGAAACTAAGGTTCCAGGTGGTTAAGTAAATTGCTCAAGATTGTACATTTGCTTAAATCAGCAAATAGTCTTTGAACACTTACCAGGAGCAATATCACACAGTGGTCGTATAACAAGAGATAAACTTAAAGCTGTTGTTGAAAATGGAATTCAAACACAAGTCTTTTCTGTCAGGATTTCAAGCTTTTTCTTCCATCATCGGCTGCATTTCATGTGTGTGGAAATGCTCACTACACTGAGGTTATTCTTGATTCAAGTCTTCTATCATCCATCATTTGTTATTTAAGTGACTAATTGGCTATACAAAGACAGAATGTATTGTTTTCTGGCTTACTTTAAATTCAGTTTACTCCCTGGAAATGAACAACTCTCCTCTAAATTTTCAGTGATCTCCATTTATACTGGTAGACCTAAAACAGAAAGCTGAACCGGGGCTTTTGTAAGTCCCACCCTTCAGTTTTCAAAGTTGAGTCCTCAGAACCTATTTTTCATGATGGTTTAGCACTCTCTATAGCACTAGCTCTTAATTGAAGCTAAGTAAACAAACAAAAAAACAAACAAACAAACAAAAATAAGTGCCTGAAGAGACTTCCAATAAATTTAAGAATCTGATAAATCAACAGAATTCAATAGATTTCTTTATAGAAAATATCAGAGTCCCTACTATACAAACATGGTTTATAAGTCAGCAAGATAGATATAGATGTGAGTGCAGATTTAGAATATATATGCAAGTGAGGAAACAGGTAATGAATATAGGCAGAGAATCGGAGGTGATCATCTCAGAGTGGCTCACTGCGTAGATTCAAGATTTGGATTGCCACGAACCCTGAACACAGCAGCTGCTCGGTGGGTAACTTCTCTTGCTTCAGTTTCTTCATCTATGAAATGGGCTTAAGAATGGGGTTGTACAGTGGACACAGACTTCAAATCACGGAATTAGAGAATAGTGTGTGGGGACTGCATTAGGAGGTTAAGAAACTTAGTTGGAGAACTGAGAGTATTGTAGTCTTGTTGTGGCCTTGTGTTTGCCCTCTTGCAGAACATAGCCATCCCTCTTCTGTGTTGACTGGTGCTTTTCCTTTGTACCTGAAAAATGTCATGTTTTTCATACCCCAAATCCTTCAAATATTTTTCTCTCCTTCCTTTTCACTGTCTTTGGATAAAGTTTCTTTATATCTATCATACAGTGAAGAAGGCTCACCGAAATGTTGTTAGAGAAAAAATAATGAATACCAGTATAAAGGTTGTTTTCATATCTTGCCACAAAAAATACCGTTTTGTAAGAGAAGAAATTTCATTTTAATTCTGCTCAGCAGTTTGAAGTCTCTCTGGGGTCCAATTTGAGAATCCTTATTTTGCAGGTATGTATGTGGACTGGGGAGGTGTTTAACCTCATCATCTACTTTTTTCTCATTGGAGTACCTATTTCAAGAGTGACGTTCCCATAAGGCCTACATCCTGTATATTCATTTGCATGACATTTAGCATGAACATTCTCCAAACTACTTTTCATTTAGAGACTGCATCAAATGGACCTTTAGGGAAGAGAAAATCAACTGGGAGAAACATCAGAATCTGAAGCTCTGCCTTGGATGCTGGTTTTGGTACAGGTTTGTTATTTTAAAGGCTATTTAGGTTTGCATCTCAGATGTGTGGTGCTGTGAAATAATAGACATTATTTTCTGTGTTTAACAAGAATTACTAGTTTCCTATCATGTGTAGAGAGCAATGATTATGATAATGTAAAACAGATTGGAGAATATAGGTTATTCTACATGAGCTTAAATCCCAAGCTTTTACTGTGGACATTCTTTTTATTCTCCCCTCTTCTCTTTTCCTGTGTAGGGTTGAGCTAGCATTGCTTCAGTAGTATAGGTTTTAGGAAGGTCCAGGATAAAAATCATCTCATTGGACTGGACATCTGTCTTAGTTTGGTTTCTATTGCTGCTATAAAACACCATGACCTAGAACAACTTGGGGAAGAAAAAGTTTATTTGGCCCTCCCACATTAATCATTAATGAAGAAAATGCCCTACAGGCTTGCCAATAGCTAATTTTATGGAGGTATTTTCTCAATTAAGATTTCTTCTTTCTAGATATGTCAAAGTTTGTGTCAACTTGACAAAAAACAACCAGTACAGCATCTTTCCCTCCATACAGCTAGGAAAGCTCCCTCTTGTTGTAGATTCTCTTGCAGTAGATTCAGATCCCAGGCAGAAGAGGAAGAACCAATGCTCTGTCAGAGTCACATAGAACAGTGGTGGCCATCGTGATGATTTTCTGTTTCCTAAAATCCAGGACACAAAGCCAAGGGAAACAAATGCTTGCTTCTAGAACAGGTAATTACTCCATAGGGAACTAGTAAGGAGATTGGCTAGCCCCAGCTCTCACAAAGAAGACCACTACCTTTTGCTCTTTCTGAAAGCTATGAATAGTGGTAGCAAGACATGTCTTCATCAAGGCTGGAAATATTATTGCTACAACTGGCAAGATCCAAGAAGTAATTATGGGTAAGAAGTAGAGAACCCTATGCGAAGAGATGGAGAAAGGCTGAGATTGCTGATTGAGTGTCTTAAAGCAAGAGCTGTGTGTTGTAGGTGGAGGGTACAGCACAGGGAATACTGTTTTGGAAGCTGTTCTGGAAGGAGTTCCTTAACTTGGCAGCAATGTCAACATTTGTGATGCACCTGACCTTATTTATGGTAAAGGTCTCTGAGTATTGATCTGGTGAAAGCTGGTGGTCAAGGAGGCTCAAAGATAGAGGAGTATGGATCCCATTTTCTAGACAGTATAAGAGAAGGAGTTGGAGTGCTTTTAATATATAAGAAGCAGGGAATGGAATACCCTAAACACAATCCACAAACCACAAGAAACTGAAGAAGAAGGAAGACCAAAGTGTGGACACTTCGTTCCTTCTTAGAAGGGGGAACAAAACACCCATGGAAGGAGTTTCAGGGACAAAGTATGGAGCAAAGACTGAAGGAAGGACAATCCAGAGACTGCCCCACTTGGGAATCCTTCCCATATTCAATCACCAAACCCAGACACTATTGTGGATGCCAGCAAGTGCTGTCTGACAGGAGCCTGATATAGCTCTCTCCTGAGAGGCTCTGACAGTGCCTGACTAATAGAGAAGTAGAGGCTCAAAGCAATCCATTGGACTGAGCACAGGGTCCCCAGTGAAGAAGCTAGAGAAAGGACCCAAGGAGCTGAAGGGATTTGCAGCCCCATAGGAGGAACAACAATATGAACTAACTAGTACCCTCAGAGCCCCCAGGGACTAAACCACCAACCAAAGAGTACACATGGTGAGACTCATGGCTCCTGCTGCATATGTAGCAGAGGATGGCCTAGTTGGTCATCAGTGGGAGGAGAGGCCCTTGGTCCTGTGAAGGTTCTATGCCCCAGTGTAGGGGAATGCCAGGACCAGGAAGCAGAATAGGATGGGTTGGTGGGCAGGTCGAGTGAGGAGGGAACAGTTTTTTTTTTCCGGAGGGGAAACCAGGAAAGGGGTTATCATTTGAAATGTAAATAAAAAAAATATCTAATA
>NW_022196891.1:57047514-57091983 GCF_008632895.1 Mastomys coucha | reverse complement strand
GGAAACTGGGAATGGAGAAATTTACATGTAAATAAAGAAAATAAAAAAAAAAAAGTGCCTGGACTTTGGATAACTTGAAGCCTGTCAGTAACACCTCCTTTCCTCTTTTCTCTATCTTTTTCTTTCTCCTTTTTTTTCTAATTTCTTCATTGTCTTTTCTACTCTTCTTTAAACTATTCTCCTTGTCGTCATTCTCTTTTTCTTTTCTCCTAAGTTTTTTTTCCCCGTGTTTTTAGGGTTCACATCTCCTATGTTTACTACCATCATAGTTTACTTTTTAAAATAATGACATATTATGTTAAACTATACAGTTATGTTATGGGCCCCACCCATGTCCTCTGCTCCTCACTTGAGTGCACCATAATTGGAGCCAAGGCTGCTAGACTCATTCTCATCTTTCCTTGTGGTCATTCGCACATAATGTGTGGGAACATCCATTGCCTGCACTCTGTCTTATTAGGTGTGGACAGGTGATCCAGACAGGGAAAGCAATATGTGTAAGAATGTGAGTACACTGGGCTGATATAGAGCAGACCAGATGATGTTTGCACCCATTTAGCTCTTCTACTATCCTTCTTCCTGTTGCTGGATGGTATCATGAGCATGATTTCTGGAGCTACAGGAGCCATCTTGGACTCCTAGAGGACTTGCAAGTGGAAATCACATGCCAACAAGACTGGAGAGAAGGTAGGTAGAGCCTGGGTTCACAATAATACTGTGTGTCCACAAAACCAACCCTGGCCTGGATATGTCTTGACTGCTTTGCATGAGAAATAAGTAACTTTCAATATTGTATAGTACATTGCTATTTCTGCTTTCTGAAAAATAAAATTTGGAGCCAAGTGATCCATTAACCTCATAAAAAAATACTTCACAGACTTCATTATTCCTTCTTTGACATTTATTCTTCCATTTTTGCTATCAAGGCGAATGTGAAACTTTGAGGGGTGCCTGAGCTCCGCCATATGAGATTGCACATCATAAGCAATGAAGCATTTTTGACTCTCTTCTCTTCTGCATTCTACATCCCCTTATGGGCTCAGTGTGGGACTTTGGGGACCTGTGAACTGTAGTAGCTGAGAGCTCTAGTCTCAGAGTCTCCTACAGACATGGTGTGTGGAGAAGCAAAGGCAATCTGTCTGGGCTGTCAGCTACTGTCCAGGAGTCTAGGCAAGGCAACAATTTATGAGATGCCTTTGACACTGAGTGTAAGGGAAGGCTTCATCAAACAGATTTTGCTGGCTGTGTTGTATGTATGTTCACAAAGTAATTTACAGTTCCCTTGGAAACACAGAAGAGTTTGGGTCTAAATTTAGAGTGTTCATTCTGAGCCAATGTAATAAGCTCAAAGAATATTCAGAATGAAGAAATGTGGGGCAATCTAATCTATAAACCTCAAGCTCATCTGTTTTGATGACCAAGACTTTAGCTGCTCCACTAAGGCCATTAAAGGGCAGAAGGAAGTGACCACTTCTCTGCCTGCGCTAGGTGCTTTGGTCTTTGAAGGATTGCTTTTTTAGTTTTCTCCTTTTCCTTTGGTTTTTTTTTTCTTTCTTTTTCTTTTTTTTTTTTTTTTTTTTGGTTGTGTGATGCCCCATGGCATTTGCCATCTGTCTTCTGTTAAATTTTCTTTCTAAGTGTCTCAGTGTGTGGCCCCAGAGAACCAGCATGTGAAGCACTCAGGATGTACCCAGATTACTTCTTCAAAAATCCATCAACATGCTGGTTTCCCAAGGAAGGTTCAGGGAGCTTAGAGGGTAAGGCACATCCATTTTTAGACAACAAGTCTAAGGCAGAGTACCTTCTAGATGCATAGGCTACAGATGAGCCCCACCTTTTATGATGGCAGCATGTGGAGTGACAGCTGCACCTGGAAAGTCTGGCTCTTTCCTTGGATTAAGTAATGGATTATCTCCTGCCTCCAGTGAATCTCGCATCCACCCCCCTTGTGCCTCCCAGTCATCATCCGTAGAGCCATGGAGGAGACTTGACCAACATCAAACTCCATTCCTCTCGCATTATAGCTGCTTCCTGGGATCCCCTGTTAAACTATAAAACTGTAACCTTTTTGCCATCTCCCTAGCAGTTAGCACATTGCCTACACTTCTTTTGCTAGCTTTGGAATCTTAAGGGCATCTTCCTTGGCGTATCAACACTTAGAGATTGGATGGGTGAGGAAGAATGAGAAGAGGCATCTGCTGAGGTACAATCCAGAGAGTGGATTCCAATGTCAAGTAAATGACAATAGGAAGAGGATGGGGAAAATCCATTTTCATTAAGAGCTGGAAACAGATCCAATAGGATGGGCCTCTGAGAACTAACTGATCACTGGGCTTGGCAGTGTGGAAGTCACGAATGACTTCAGAACAGAAAAAAATAGATGTACAAGGATTTTTGCTGCATTGAGGGCCTGAGTAGGCAAGGGAGGGTGGACCTAGTATTCAAGTAAAAGGTCTGCTTTCCAAGAAAAGCCAAGTCTCTGGTGGGGAGGGAGAAGGTATGGCTGTGAAAGAGAGCCAGCTGGTAGGTGAGTTAGTGGGAGCAACAGAATCTCTCTTGTGGTTATTCTTATTTCTTAAAGAACTCATTGGAGGATGAATGTGACTGTGTGTGTTCTACTAGTGCTTATTGCTATGACACATTACCTGACAAAAGCTACTTAAGAACTTACTTTGGCTCACAGTGTGAGCCAAGGAAGGCATGGGACTAAGAGCTATGATGGCAAGAGTTTAGGGCAGTTGAATGGTATTTGCATTCAGTGTGGGGTTTCTATCCTGAGTTAAGTATCCCTGGATCTCCCCCACAGAGGTGTGTGTGCTTTCTGGATGATCCAAATCCTGTCAACCTGTCAAGTAGACAATGGGTTTTCTCTCTCTCTCTCTCTCTCTCTCTCTCTCTCTCTCTCTCTCTCTCTCTCTCTCCCTTCTTTTTTCCCTCTCTTTCCCTCTCCCTCTCCCCTTTATTGTCCCTCTCCTTCCCTCCCCCTCTCTACCTATATCTATCTATCTATCTATCTATCTATCTATCTATCTATCTATCTATCTATCTATCTATCAGGTATTTATCTATTTAAAGTCAGGCTCTCACACAACCCAGACTGACTTTGAACTTGCTATGTAGTCAAGGATAATCTTGAATTTATGATCTCCCTTGGTTAACCACCAGAGTGCTAGAACCACAGGCATCATATGCCACTATGCCTGGTTTATATGGTACTAGAGATCAAACCTGGCCTTCATGAAAACTAAGACTAGTATCCTACCACACCCCAACCCCCCAAAAAGTAAATCACATGTAATTTATTCATCTTTGTGCTATTTCTGTGTCTTCAGCAATTAGCATTGTGCCTCAAACATGACTGGCATTACACAGGGTGGTAAGTTAGTGAACTGAGGTTCTGAGAACTGACTTGACATTAGGGTTATTTAGCCTTACATTTTCTGGAAAATGTAACCTCATTCTTATGTTGCACTACTTATGAACTAACCTAGGTCACCCTCAGCTTTGAGGGAATGCATATCCTCTCAGCTCTCTACCATCTATTTTCTCCTGTTCTGAAGTCACTTAGACCTTTTTTTACATGACCAAAGCTAGTGGTTAGTTCTCAGTTGTCATCTTATTAGGTGTATTCAGTATACACACACACACACACACACATACACACACACACACAAACATACACACACACACACACACACACACACACACATACACACTGGATATTTGCACACTGTGTCTGTAGTTTAAGAATTAAATCAATTTAAAGACAGTGCCAATTCAGGTCTACTGGAGTGATTGGTAGTAGAGGGAACCTCCAGCTTTCCTTAGCTGCTTAGGGGAAACATTGCAACAGTCTACTCCTACAACTGCCTGGGTCCAGCCCAATCTGTTCCCCCTTTCTGAAGAACTCACCCTCTATTCTCCTATAATACTCCACCATATTGTTGAGACAACAACAACAACAAAAATACAAGGTAAGGCTTTAAAAAAAAATTCCTAAACCGGAGGCAGTGGGGATTCAGCAAGTGAAGAAAAGGAGTGTGAATTACTAAACAGAACGGGGGAGTGAGGTAGCAGCATGGTGCATTTTGCATTTGGAAGTCTTCCCAGCCTGAATCTAGCTGCACTGGGGACAGAGGGGCAGAGCAGCATCTGTCAGTAGGTTTTCCAGGCTGGGGCTTCACTGCACAGTGGCTGCATGCTCGTCATCTGAGTTGGGGTGTGGGGGTTATTGGAAGGGTGCAGGTGGGTAGCATAGTCAGTCTGGGTTTGCTTCCCTGGATTCTTTTTTTTACACATTGCTTTCTCCTGTATCCCTTTTCAAACAATTAGTAGGTGTGACTGTGGAGAAGAGCCAGCAGGATGTGTAAAATAGCCTCATAAATTAGGACAAGATGACTCCCATTAGTTTGACATAGAGTGGTTGGAGGCATAGGCAAAAACCAGAGGAAAGTGAGTTAGAAGGCAGAGCCCTTGGGTCCTGAGGGGGTGCTTGAAGTTGGAGCAGAAGAGAGGCGAGTTTAAACACCTGTTCTGAGACCCAGGTCTCTAAAGTTACATTCAGTGGCTCATTGGACGCTAAGAGTGAGAGCAAGCTTTTAGGGTTGACTCAAGAGGTAAGAAGAAAGTATGTGAGAAATCTTGTATGTCACAACAAAATGCATTTCCCCCTATGGAGGCAGATGCACACAGAGTGACAGAAGAGAAGAGGAGAAAGCTTTCAGCCACCTCACCTTGGCAGGCCTCAGCCATTAGTCATTCTGTTTTCAAGCACTAAACTGCAATAAATATAAAACGTCCTGTCAACTGCCCCAGATCATATTTATTCAAATCAGCCAGAACAAGGTTTCTAAAAGCAAATGCCAACATATCAGAAAGATCCAAGGAGTCGGCAAAAATGTCCGGAAGCAATTCCCAAATAAGTTATCATGCTTAAAGACAATGCATCTGCCTCTAGGCACTGCAGATTTACCTGTGGTAGATATTCACTGCAAAATCTCCCCACCCTTGCCGGTGCTCAGTGCTAGGTTGGTTTTAGAAGGTTGTCGTAAGTGCAAAGTGGCTTGCAAAGATAGTAACATATTCACCCATGTATATTTACAACACATTCCTGCAGGCAACTTGTAGCTCAATGGAACATTTACTCTGTAGTATAATTTTTCAATAATATTACATGCATTAATAAAGGTAATTTAGAAGAAGCCCCCATAAAGTCATTTGACTTTTTTCTTTTTCTTTTTTTTTTTTTTTTTTTTTTTTTTTTTTTTTTTTTGGCAATTGCCAGAGTAATAAAATGCCTTTGCATTATGCGGCAGTAGGAAAGCTATGCCCTTTTGCTTGATTAAGTAATGTCCCTTCAGCGTTTATAGCCACACATTTGTGTGGCACTTTATTGCCATCTTATTTTAATTTGAGCTATGTATCTCCCGACTCTGGATGGCTCTACCCAGAGAGGTTTGGAGAACAATATTGTTGTCCTGAACAGCAGAAAGACCAGGGGCATGAGACATGATTTTACATTGTCAAGTGCTCACCACATTTGTTAGAACCCCAGGGTTCTAGGGTAACCAGGTTCTTTTGTTAATGGTTTGAAAATGTGTCCTGGACATCAGCTGTGTATTAAGCTTTGTGGTAGTATTGTGGGAAAATTCAAAGGCAAGATGTGGGATATGTGCGCGCGTGTGTGTGTGTGAGTGTGTGCGTGTGTGTGGCTAAGAGGCTGGAGTAGAGGATGAAGCTTCTAGTGTGTCCTTCAACTCCCTGCCATGATGACATTTCCTTATTAGCACTGAGGAGAATTTTTTTAGCCTCAGAAAATGGGGAAAAAAAGATGCCATCTAGAAGAAGGGGGAACTCATGAAAATGGATGATAATTAAGTAGTGCAAAAGAGTTGAGAAGAAATGAATGCAGAAAGGTGCATTCTGGGATTGATCATTCTTTGGTTTGAGATGTGATAGTGCTCTGTTTAGGAGTTGACCTTCTTCATCAGAGGGTCTCTGCAGAGCAGTGCAATGAGCAGGCTTGTGTCTCTAGACATCGTGAGTTTGAGATACGGTGTTCACAGAGCCATAAACCAGTGAGGAAACCCAAGCCTCATTGCCATGCCCTGGAGGGCCTGTGTCCACTGAATCTGCTTCTCTTAGAATGAAGAGATGCCAGACAACTTCTGTGTTGTACCCAACTTAAGAGATTCCAAAGTACTTCCATCCTTGCCAGAAAGTCAAAACCAACATCAAAATTAAGGCCTGTGGTAGGGACAGGATGCAATGGAGTGATAATTCGAGAGCTACGGATCTAGCTGGTTGGAGGCATGAAGAGTTCCTCTAAGTAAGGCAGGTCTTGAAGGAGGCACTTGAGTTTTTGTCCAAGCAGTCTAAGACCTTCGTAAGGAAGATGTAAGATTTAATAGATTTTTAGAAGGTTTGAGTCTGCTGAGGGGAATGGTTAAGAGGTACACAAACAGGTACCATGGGGGTACAAGTAACGTGACTGGCTATCCCATTAAATCCTTTACCTGGTGGTCTGTGAACAAAACTTCCTGAGCTTCATCTCTGCAGAAGGAGACCTGATTCAAACCTGTCCTCTCCAAACCACAGCCAGGAAATAACAGAAAACATAAATCATCCATGCGTTCAACCAGTAGAGGGCGGGGAGCAGCGTTTGCTAGGATCCCCCTTGGTAAGTAAAGCAGACAGTTTGTATAATCCTGCCCCATGGGAGACACAGCAGCCTAGCATGCAGATGTACAACTGCATGCAGCTCTCCATGGTAATCAGTGCCCTGGGGGAGACTAAGAGGATGCTGAGACGATTGTGAGGCAGGCAGAAACTACTAAAGAAGACCTGATCGGGGGAAGCCTTGCCTAGGCAATGTTTCAACAGGGACCTGAAAAATGGAAAACTTACACAGAGAGGAAAGTGATATAGCTCAGAGAGAGAAGAAAGCATTCGTAAAGGCTCTGTGTTGGACCCTTTTGAAGACTCTGGAAGAACAGGCTGAGTGATGCACTGTTAGGATAGTAATAGAAAGCATGTGTCCCCATTGCAGGAACAGCTGGATCCAAACATTTAAGGTAGTACACACCAAAGGAAAAGCTTGGTTTTTTATCACGACTGTAGTACCAATCTACCGAAAGAATCTGAGCAACCTATAAACTCGTTCAAGAATTATTTTATTTGTTTCATGGCTTCACTCTCTCTCTCTCTCTGCCAAGATTTTCAAGAATAAATTCCTGACACTTCACAGGCATATGCAGGCCATAGCCACGTATACTGCATGTGATGGTCTGGCCATAGCCACACATGCTGCATGTGATGGTCTGGCCTTACTCAGGTTTACTCGCTGCAGGTTCCCAGCAGCCAACAGATGGATAATAACATTTAGTCGTCAGCGGCTGGTAATTACAGTGTATATTTAAAGAAGAAATAACTACATTTCCTGCTTCAAGCGCTCTCTTATGAAATGGAGAAGCAATATCTCCCAAATTATATAGCAGAGATGCGATCCACAGTTCCAAGAACTGATAGAAAACTCCCCGAGGTTAATAATTCATGCATGACCTGTGATTGCAGCTGTACGTTTTATCTGTTTTCATTAGATGCTCTCTTTTATTGAGTTTTCACAGTGTACATTGGTAGCCTGGATGTGCCCCTGTTTGAAATAAGCTTTTGCTTTTGAAATGTTCTGGACTATATAATTTCATTTGAGCCATTATGTGGAGCACATGGTTCCTGTGTGTCTGGCTTTTTAGATTGTTTCACACCACTATCTAAGACTGGGTTGGGGATCGATTCCAAACTTTCTAGGCCCAAAGAGTCATAGGTCTCTCTTACTGGTCAATCTGTCCCCTGACTCAACCTTGCTTCTCGATAAAAGGCTAATTGATCCTGAGAAGAGTTTTGAACTCAGAACACTCTTCAAGAAGGCACCATACACATTTCAAAATGGATTATATCCTTATTCTGTGCATTGCAGAAAGAAAATGACATTTGTCATGATGCCAGCCCCCAGGCAGCTTCTGTGCAGGGCCGGGCACTTTATTGCTTGAGTTACACTGTCCCCTCTATGAAATGCCTGTTCATTTAGCTTTCTAAAACTATATAAAAACTCCTGAAGTAAGGGATACCTTCTAGCTGTTCATGGTCATCTAATTTACACCTCTCATCCTTTCCTATCTGATTTTAAAACCAACTCAGAAGGGTTATCACTAGAAATACATACATCCTTTGGGTGTGTCAATGGCTATATATTTGTACATATTTACATGTCTATGATTAGTAATGGCTCTCTCTGAATTTTACTCTTTTTTGTTTATATTTTCTAATAGTAATAGATCTGAATTATTTGTTTAATAATTAAAGATAAGGCAGAGGATAAGTTTCTCCTTTTGGTGCCTAGAGCAAGGGAACTGGTGGTCATGGTAAACTGGGGAAAGACAAGAAATGGTGATCAAAATAGACTGCTGACTCTTGGAAATGGCTTAGTGGTTAGGGTGCTTGTGTGCCACCTTATGGACCTGAGTTCTGATCTCTAGAACCCCTATAGAGGGCTTAATATGGTGAAATGTGTATGTAATTCTAGGGTTGCGAGGTAGAGACAGAAAAATCATGGGGGCTCACTAGCCAGCCATTCTAGCTATCTGGTGAACCCCAGGTTCAGTGTGAGACTTTGTCTCAAAGCATAAAGAGGGAGAGATGGAGGAGAATATACAACAGCCTCTGGCCTCCCTAGGGTGCACCCACACACATGACAGCCTGGGAGACCCTTCAACTTCAAGACAAGCAGAATGGTAGTCTCTAGGATATTCTTAAATCATAACATCATGTGGTACGTGTGCATGTATGTGTGCGTGTGTGTGTGCTGCAGAGGCACAGAACCCTCTCGTGTCTCCCTAAGACACCAACCCCAAGCGAGGACTCCTTGTCAGGATTTCTTCACATTTAGCTTGGATTCTCATCCTCTGGAGGAGAGGTAGTACAGGTGAGTATGGGTGCTGGGGTGTGAGGAGGGGAGGGCTCTGGCTTCTCTCAGAGGCCAGCAGCGAATCTGGCTCCCTCCTTCTCCTGATCGTTCCTCAGCATCTCTGTAAACTCTCTCCTCAGCTGCCTCCTTATTTTATCCTTGCTTCTTTTCGGGAGGGGAGGATGGCTCTTACATCATCCCCAGACTTCCCTCTCCTCCTTCCGATGGCTGTCTCTATGACCTTACAGAAACGGTTTAAGGGAGTCGGTTTCATTTTGGCCCATGACGTCAAAGGTTCAGCTCATGCTCCTGTGGTTCCTTTTCTGAGCTTGTGATGGGGTAAAGTATCACGGTGGCAGAGGCATGTGGAGGAAGAGGCTGTTTGCCTCATGGTGGACAGGAAGTAGACAAAAGGGGAGGGGCTGAGAACCAGGTCCAACCATCAAAAGAGTGCTCCTTTCTGGGACGATTTCCTCACACTGGGATTTGCCTCCTGGAGTTTTTGGAACCTTTCAGTTTAGTGCCACTACTTAAGAAACAAATGTTAGCATGTGAGTCTATGGGAAGTTACTTCACATTCAAACTGTGACAGAAAGAAACTTTTAGTCTCTTCCACATCTTTATTTTTAACGCTATTTTAATTTCACAGATATGTGCAGATCAAAGAAATGTAGTCGTCTGCTGGCCTGGCATGCATCTTTTTGTTTATGGACGTGTGTGTGTGTGTGTGTGTGTGTGTGTGTGTGTGTGTGTGTGCGCATGCTCCTATAGAGATCAGAGGTCAATCTTGGGTGTCATTCCTCAGGAACTATCTACCTTATTTTTTTTTAGATAAGGACCCTCGAGGATCCCCAGTTCAGCTAGTCTAGTTGGCCAGGGAGCCCCAGGGATCCTGATGTCAACTCTGAATGTTGGGGTTAGAAGCCTGTGCTACCCTGGCAGCTTGAGATTGAATTCAGGTCTTTACACTTGCACAGCAAGCATCCACTCCCTCCTCTATGTGCAGCTCTTACTAAACAAGTCAAGCTTTTAGAAATGAGAAAATATTTTCTCAGTTAAACAGCAAGTCAAAAAGCCTAAATTCTTTTGGCAATCGAAAACATGAGACTTCAAACCTATTGCCCATGTTCGGTGATTATTGTTCTCCCACTCTCTCTCCCTCCCTCCTTCCCACCTCTCTCCCTCTCTCTCTCCCCATCCTCTCTCTCCTCTCTCTCTCCCCCTCTCTCCTCCTTCCTCTCTCTCCCCATCCTCTCTCTCCTCTTCCCTCTCTCTCCTCTCCCTCTCTCTACCTCCTTCTCTCTCCCCCTTCCTCTCTCCTTTGCTCTCACTGTCTTCAATCCCCTCCCTTTTGTGTTATTTAGTCTGATTTTTTAACTTTCTACTTGTGGACAAAGAATGGTTTCTGAGGTAAGAAAGGGTTTTGTCTCTTCATAGTCAGGGAGGTGTGCAGAACTCAAGGGAAAATTCCTCGGTTAATATCACCAAATTTCATCCTAACACATGTAATGTGGAGCCAATTATGTATCTATCGTGTAAGCTTGTTATGAGGATTTAATGAGAGAATCCAGGAGAAACACTTAACACACAGGCTGGGCAGTATGTGGTAAGGGATCAGTAAATGTTTCCCAGTGTAACAGGCATTTATTATCCCTAGTGCGCCCCCCCCCTTCTTGCTGTCCACTAGGAAAAAAGAAAGCAGCCTCCAGGACCTCAGCCATGCCCCTCTTGACAAGCCACACCCTCCTCTTCAGCTACACCCTCCTCCTTCCAGAGGTTGTTTGGAGGTACCAGTAACCACAGCTGTTCTCTCCAAAGTAACAGAGAAAGCTGATGAACCACATGTTCTCCCCTGTAGGAACTGGGTAAGATACTTCTACGTTCAAGGTTCCTCACATTCAGCTGGTGACTCCTGAAAGTCCCCAGTGAACCTGTAGCACGGGATGAACCTGGGGCTGTTCCTATCCCTAAGGCGTGCAGAGGCGCATGGGAAAGAAGCAGAGTGTGGCTCTAAGCTAGCAGGCTTTCTTCTACATCAAGAAAGGACTGGCCTGTCACTGTACCAACAGTAGGCAGTCCAGGAAACGCTACAGTGGTTTGGGCACACATCAGACATTCCTGGGGTCAAGGAAGACTTGGCTCAGATGCCTGAGGGTCATGTTTTTTTATAAGTCCCTGACTTCTGACACATGGGTCAGCCTGCTGGTGTAGTGACTTGCTGACGTATTTAAGTGACAGCAAGTCATGAGAAGTTCTACAAAGGCTTTAAACCTTTGACTTCAACAAGGACCCAATGTAGCTGTAGAAAACACTGGAAAGCATTACATGCCTAAGCAGCTTGACCCTATTCCATTTGCAAAGTCTACTGAACCAGCCAGAGAGACTGTATTTGCTCAGGGAGATTTGCTGTCCTTCCCCTTATCACACAGATACACACAGGCATTTATAGGCATGTACAAAGGAGGACATACGTGCATATATATGCACAAATACATATACACACAAATATACATAAATGTACACAAATACACATATGTGTGTATACACACACACACACATACACACACACACACACACACACACACACACACACGTTTCTATACCCACAGCAATGCTTATAGGATACTGCCACACTTGGGATATCTCATGGAAAGGTAATCCTACACAATTCCTCTGGGCATCATCCCCTTTCTTTCCTTCTTTCCCTATCTCCTCTGGAAGTGTCAGAGTCTTGAATATATTGGGTGGCTCTGTAGACCATTTAGGAGAAATTTACATTTTTGTGCTGGGTCAGCATTAAATGAGCCTTGAAAACTAGATACTCACGGCAACCACACATCCCTGAAAAGACATCTGCGAAGATAGAGATGCGAGGTGGAGAAAAAAACAACATGGCTGTAAGGAAATAGCAAGCCTTCCGTGATGTGCCAGAGGAAGCAGGGGCCCTCCCCTCTGCTACTCAGCATATTGGGTACCCACCAAACTGGGCTGACTTTGTGAAGAGATCTTCCACCTGGTCATGGGAGACAATGGGTTCTGGTTACCTTGTATTTAAGATCTGCCTGCCAGGGCTTCTCTCCTCTTGGCTTCCTCTCCTCTTCCTCTTGGCTTAGCCCCAGAAACCTCATATTTTCTGCTTGTACTTATCAGCTTCAGCTGGAGCCTCACAGTGCCCTGAGATGCTCTCTGAGTCCCTGCTCATCCACCCAGGCACACTCCCTGTGGTACCAGCTCTCCATTTTCTTCCCCTGCCCACTTCTTCCTGGAGTTCCTTCCTCTTCACTAGGCCTCCGAACCTAAGCTTTTTCCTTACATCATTCTGGTGAGAAACTTAGCTCCTTTACTCTCTCATCCAGCTTGGGCATCTCTTGGACAAACCTCAGTCCACTAAGGGGATCTTCTGGTTATGTGATACCAGAGAGAAATGGTGATTGGCCAGTCTTGTAAATTTGGGACCAGTTTCAGCTAGGCCCTTGACAGGTTTTCATAAATGTTGTTTCTCTGTCTCTCCCTAATCAGACACTCATCCCTTTCTCCAAGACATGGTGGATCATCTTCTCAGAGTCCCCTGCAGCTTCGAGCTGATCTTTTAGGAATGACATACACTGACCGTTGGATTCTACTTAGGTGGCCCCTAAGTTGTCACATCTTCCAGAGAGACCCACCTTACAGGAGAAGAAACCTTTCAACTTCGGGGTAAGGTCTGTACTCTGGGCTCCCATTGCAGCTTGGGTGGCAGTCTGGAGCTTCTGGCATGGGTCACTCCAGAGTGGCTTGTTCATCCTATTTGCTTAGCTTTCTGGACATCAAGCCCTAAAGAATAAAACCCATCTATAACCTCTGTAGTTGCCAAGACTGGCACACAGTTGGTACTCAGCATGTTTTGTTTGTTGAGTGAACAACTGATGTTCATCCTTTATGGACACATGACCCTGACTAAGTATATGATATGGACAGAGCACTGAAGATCCAGGGCTTCTCCCTGAAGGGACCCATGAACATTCAGGGATGCCTGAAGAATTATATGGAGATCTGAAAGCATGGCCACTTGTATCCTCTGACATGAAGCTGTTGGCATCCACTAGGATTACTTGGGTTTACAAATGATGATTTTTAATAGTAGGAGGGTTACATTTCCTATTCTCCTTCTCCCAAACCCTAATAAAGAAAGAATTCCTTTTACAGTCCTGATGTATACTCTCCACTGTGAGCTGCTAGGAGTCGGGACTATGAAGGCTTCTCTGCCCGCTTCTCTCCCTCATACACCTTTGTATCTGACTGCCTTCTCAAAGGCAGGAGGAACCATCCCAATCATCCTCACCCATTGATTTACTTTTGCCTTTCTAGAAACTGAGGCCCCAAAGAGTTTGAAAGCCATCTCAAGATCCCATGGGAAGTAAAAGGGACAATCTAGAGGACATTCAATCTCTAGACCTGTCCTTTACCATACTGGATTGCTAGAAATGGGAGCCTTGGTTATGTCTCTCCCAAGGGGGATTTGGTCACCATGGCACTAGGATAGAGGACATTTTCTGCTAGGCTATCCCAGCCTAAGAGTAGACTCTTAGGAACTGCCGAGCATTGTGAAGTGGCTGGCGTTCTTCTCGTCTTTCATGGAGCCTATCTCGGCAGGAAGCAGAGCAATCTATTGCCAGCTTGGCAGGACTGTCACTCTTATTGATGAAGGAGAAATTGAGCCCAGCCTGAAAAATGACATAGCATTTTGAATGTTGGAGAGACAGACTAATGGGCTCTTTCTTTCTATGTATTATGTGCCATAGTGACTTATGTTATACCTAAAAAAAAAAGAATTGCTAGGGCCATACCCAGTCATGTCTTACCTGTCACCTCATTGTCTGAGACCACAACACTTGATATAGTGTGGAGTGACAGGGACTGGTTTGTAACTGTTTTAAAAGAGGATCCTGTACACCATAATTTGGTGCTTGTATATTATCACATTAGGTGTAACCTGCCATACCACATGTTTATGTATCCCAGGATGCCACTGGACACAGCTGGTGCAGCAGCCAAGGAGAAAAGAAGCATGAGCTACAAGTGAATTGAGAATGAAATGAGACCCAATGTCACACACTCCATGTTGCCTTCCTATCAGCTCCTTTTGGGGGAGTCTTGAGACTCATTTATTCTACTCAGGGGAGTGAAATCACATGTGCAGACTTTACTCATTGAGATGTGTGCCAGGGACTGCTCTGCTGTAGTATTCCAGACTGCTTCATGGGCTAGCAGAAGATGGAAACACAACTGATAGCTCTGGTGTCATTGAACAGTAGAGCGGAGACTGCATGTGTCCATCAAGTTACTGTAGCTCATATACCCAGCAAAGACCTATAAGGAGATGTTTCTGCAGAAGCCTAGATGAAGACGAGAAGCTGGCTTTGCTCTGGGTGGAGATCAAAAGTATTCTAGGCCTAGAGAGGAGAAGGCACAGCGGTTATCATGAGGATATACTACTGTATTTGTGGATGGGTAGAGGCTGCTGTGGCTAGGATCTGATAAGTGAGGGCTAGGTGGACAGGCAAGAAAGAGAGGGTGGGATATGATGGGGCTTAGTGGACTGAGAAAGGGGTTTGGATTTTATTCTTAGAACTGAGTTTTAGAGAGCCTTCAGCAGGAAAGCTGTCATTCAGTAGAGTAACAGGGACTCGTTTTTTTTTTTTTTTTTTTTTTTTTTTTTTTTTTGGTTTTTTTTCGAGACAGGGTTTCTCTGTGTAGCCTTGGCTGTCCTGGAACTCGCTCTGTAGACCAGGCTGGCCTCGAACTCAGAAATCCGCCTGCCTCTGCCTCCCAAGTGCTGGGATTAAAGGCATGCGACACCACCGCCTGGCTTAGGGACTCGTTTTTAACTTTTAAAGAGGACCCTGTACACTACTGCTTGTACCTATGTTGCACACAACCACAGGTGATGGAAACAACCCAAATGTTGAGTGGTTGTAGAACAGATAATACAATGTCATACATGCTCCCATGTAGAGGAACCACATGGTTGTTATGTTGAGTGAAATTAGCCAATCACAGGCAGAGTTCAGGAGTTTCTGCTTAATGAACAGAGAGATTGAGCTTGACAGAATGAAAATACTCTTGAAGTAGATGGTGGTGATGTTTTATCTCACAATAAGAATACATGGAATTCCAATGAACCACAATGGTTAAATGATGATTTTTTTTTTCATTATATGCACTTTATTAAAACAGAACAAACAAAATAAGAAGCCAAAGCAAAACTGCTCATGGTTTCTGTGGAAATCCATAGTGGGAGGGCAAGAATAAGTGTCACTAAGGCCACTCAACTAACCAGTCACAGTGAAGAGGCAACTTAGCAGTCTGAGTAAGAAGTGATGGTGGTTTGGATCAGGAAAGGAGGGAATGGAGAGAGAGATGGAGATAAAGAAGGAAAGGAGGGAGAGAGAGGGAGAGAGGGGGGAGGCAAGGAAGGGGGAGAAAGAAGAAACACAAAGCAAAGGAGCTATAACTTTAGATTTTATAAAAGAGTTGGGAGAATGGTGCACAAATCCCTGTAGTTCTTATGTGGGTGACTAGAATGTTTTGCAAACAGCTTGCTCGAGTAAAAGCCGATGTCCTAAATGTGACCCCAGAGTCAAGAGTGAATGCAGAATTTATCACCTAGGTGGAGGTACTTTGAATGTGAGCAGGGACACTGCTGATACTACTTCCAAGAGTCCAGGCTTGAGGTTGTCCTGGACAACTAAGAAGTGTGGTCACCCTGCTTGGGCCAGCTCTTCGTCCTGTAGCATCTTTTTTAACCACACTGCCTCATGCTTCATCTTATATCTCATGTGCTAAGATGCACTCACAACCCAGGATGTTTTACAGATGACTCTCTCACCCCAGCGTTTGCAGCTCAGGGTTCCTCTGCCTGGAATTCTCTGGTCCTGGCCGATCATGTGACTTGTTCTTTCCCTTCCGTATTAACTTTTACCTAGTGCTACTTATCTGTGGGACCACTTTGTATAAAGCGAATTCTACCAATGCCCCCCCTCTTCCTTGTGATTTGGTTTTCTTTATGGCACATACTACCTTCTTCTAGGCCCTACAACTTTTTATTTATTTGGTGCCTAGTTTTGTTTCTTCTTCATAGAGTAAAAGTTCCAGAAAGGCAAAGGTTTTTCAACTGTTTCAGTTGTTTCTTTTTCCCTGCATGCTTGCAGCGGTGTCTGACTCAGAGTAGATGCTTAAGAGATATTTGGTAGAAGATTGCCTATATAAAAGTAGCTCACAGTCTTCCTAATGAAACACAGTCCAACACTGAGCAGCCCAAGCAATTGGATTTAAGTGTATATAGAGCAATGTTTTGCATGAGAACTTTTTTTTAAAGTTAGTAGCTCTTGAAAACAGCCAAGAGTCATGTCTAAAAGAAAATGTATGGCCTGTGTTCAGCACAGTTTGCTCTTAAAAACTTTCCCTTTCCATCTCTTAGTGTCATAAATTATTATAGCTGAAAGAAATCAACTCTAAAATTCTGATTCTAAGTGACAAGCTCCATTATATCTTTAAAAAATTGAGATGATATATTTCCTGGATAGCAAAGAAGGCTGGAGGTTGAGGTAATAAGGGGGAAACTGAGGATTTGGACAATTTATGATTCAATTTCTTGGGCTGGCAGACTATTGGGATTTCTCCCAGTTGGTGTGGGGGCATTTCAATCCTACTGCTAGCATAATACTTCTTCCATTTCTTTAGCTCCACACTAAAGTCTACAGATTTGGGCAGATAAATTGTCAGCTGTTTTTCCTGTTTCTGAGGCATTAAGCTTAAATCCTGTTAAGGTTCCTCATATATTAAAAATAAAACTTCTGTTAACTTTTCCTCTGTTGGTGCAATGAGAGTTAAATTAATTTTTAACACTTGGGTAGAACAGCAGGAGAAAAACATAGCCCCAGAGGTGTCCCTTGTAAGCTGTTGGGTGGCGAGGGAACGGCTGCTGGTGTTGGCCTGCACAAGTGTCTACATATCATAACTGTGTCGGGAGACTTTGGGCCCATAGGCAGTTAGAAGGATGGCAGTGCCTTTCCTGACTTTGCTGTGGCCCAGATACAAGTGGATTGCTGGGTAAGACTTTAAGTTATGCTGAGTGAGCTGACTGGCTAAATTAGTCTGCATGCTTTGTCATCAGTGGATCACAGGGCATTCACATTCCTAGAACTGCCCCAGAATTCACCTTCTGTTACCAGGGAAAGAGCTCATTTTTAAGTTTGCATTGTACCCTGTGTGAGAGCATGAACTTTATAATCTGATCTGTAATCTTGGTCAAGGAATACAGAGGTGTGTGTGTGTGTGTGTGTGTGTGTGTGTGTGTGTGTGTGTATACAAAACTTATAATGTTACACCAATTATTTTTTTCTAATCATTATTGTGTATAGGAAAAAAAAATTGTTTATTTTATGTCCCTCCCCCTACAGTTCAGTGTTATCCTCCCATTTTTCAGGGGTAGATACAAAGATTCAGAGATGAGAATTGGTTGAGAAAAGCCACATAAGTGGTAAATGACAGTTTCATTTGATTTATATCTGAATCCAAATCCAAAATATAGTATATCATGAGGCTATAATAAAAACAATTTCAATTCCCTAAGTGTTCCATCTTGAAAGCAAAGAACTCATAGTCACTTCATAGGCTCTATGTGGCTCCATGTGATAATTAAAGAAGATAAAGCATGTAGAGTGTTTAGTACAGCACCTGATTGTGGACTGTTAGAATAGCATGCTTGTCATAATTTACTTTCCTCTTTCTTGCAGGACCTGAGAAGATGTTTGTGCTTATATCTGTTACTTTTGCACATGCACTATGACCACGACATGTGACACAAACACTTCCTTCAGAAAAAGATTCATTTTGTCTTATGTTTTCAGTGTGTAGAGATAAAGAAGGCATGGCAGAGCAGTTCCAGTCATATTAAAAAGAATGTGAGTGGAGGCTGTTAACGCTGTGGTAGACCAGAAAGCAGAATGAATAATAGGAACTAGGGGT
Organism: Mastomys coucha; assembly: GCF_008632895.1. NCBI lineage: Eukaryota > Metazoa > Chordata > Mammalia > Rodentia > Muridae > Mastomys > Mastomys coucha. The sequence continues at coordinate 57,074,012 of NW_022196891.1, read as the reverse complement.
ATGTTTAACCTTCAAAGACTCACCCCTCCTGACTTACTTCTTTCAGCTAGGCTCTATACCCTAACTGTTGCACAGACTTCAAAGTAGTGCCACTAGCTGGGGAAAAAGCATTCTAAATGTGACCCCAACTATGAGTATAAACATAAACATTTAGAAGAAGGCAGATTGATGCTGAGTCAATTCAAACAATAATAAATTTCTCCCTTGGGTCTATGACTTTTCCATGCATGAGTTATTGACCAGCCTTATAGTACCAGATGTAGATGGTGAAATAGGCATCAAATGCAAGTAGATGGTAATTGGCTGCTCCAATAACCATTATGCCACTATTACACAAGTGGATATATGTTGCCTTGCAAGTTAGTATTGTAGTTGATACAGTTCATAGCTAAGTAAGACAGATTAAAGTTATAACAATGCTTAATCTAATTTCTCAACTATTTTGGATGCTTGCATGTCTTTTTTTTTTTTTTTGAGAAAACTATAATTCCCTGCATGTATTCATTGATCCGCCCATCCATTCATTTGTTTAACATATTTATTTTAAGAGCATTGGATTGAAGAAAGATAAAGGATGCATCTTACTTTGAAGGATGTTCAGATGTGGTTGGAGTGGCCAAACCTATACAACTTCAACTAAATAGTAACCAGGGAAATAACTTGTCCAATTCCAATGGACAGGCTTTGAACAGGGTATCACCAAGCTCCAAAGGCATGGATATGCATTATAGCTGGAGTATAAAACAAGCAGTGTTTGGATTTTAGGAGAGAGAGTGATTGAAATACCTAATGCTTAAGTTGAAACAGCATTTCTGGGACCAGCAGGCAGGCAGTCCCTCAGAAATGGAACTTTCATTGTTTAACTTCTACTCTGACAGCCACAGACCAGATAGAATTAAAAGCAGAGGCTCTTTGGACTTCTGAAGGAAGTGAAATAGGTGTGAGATACCTTCTTTTAAAAGATGTGTTCTATTGAAAATTCTTGCAAACCATTACACTCTATCAAAGAACACATAAAATACAATCATATTTGCCACTATACTACAGTACTACAAGCCCTTCCCATCTCACCTTCACCATAATCAATGGCATTATCACAACTTCCATCTCCACCACCATTACCACCTCTACTATTTCCGATAACATCACCATCATTACCTTTATCCTTTCCAGTGTCATTGTTATTTTCTATAACACTGCTAACATCTTAAATACCACCCTTTCCACCACCATTTCCACAAGGCAAAACTAACTTTCAGCCTACATGATTATGAAGACTAATGTTCCTCTTTTTAAGGCATATGCCAACTCCAAGTCAAGGCTCCCATCTCCTCAAATGCATGTTGAAGAGAAATCTAACTGTTAAAATTCCAGGAGATGGGATGGGGTGCCTGTAGTGGCTATTGACAGGAAATCTGTGAAAGCCTGCTGGACAGGACTCCTGGCTTCTCTACTCAAGCAACAGGAAGGGCTGACTTTATATCCTAGCAAGGGATCCTGCTGCATGAGTTATGCTCAGAAAGATCCTATAAATGGTCCCTTTCATCTTCTATTGAAATGAAAGAGCAAGAGAGAGAAAGAGAGAGTAGAAATGAATTGTATTCCTGCTGCAGAGTTCATTTGATAAATAATGCATATAGAGTTTGCAGTAATAACTGCTCTTTTTCGATTCAGCATGTGCAAGTCGGTTTTGACATATACTCTCTGTATTTCTAACAGACGGTTACTGACTGGTGCCTTGACTGGCATTATGAAAGGCAAGGCAGACTGTTAGCATTTGCTGTCGAGTTACAAAGGTTAACTTGGTTTTCCCCTTGGGCTGGAGGTAGGGTATTTTTGCCTTTCAGAGGAATGCAGATGATGGAGGGAGAACTGACTTTGCTCTGGGTTCTTAGGAAAGGGTGTCAGAATAATGCATTTACCAAGGTTGAGAGACCAGGACTCTTTGCAAGCACAGCATGGGTATATTTTGAAGACCTTGATCTTGGCTTCTTTTCCTCAGGATCAAAGCCAGTCCCAGTGACCCACTGGACTCTGAGAAGAACACAGAGATATGATCCCAAGCTTTTCTGGAAGAAGGACTGGTCCAAAAACCATGGGAGGTTCCTGATCTGCCTATGGCTACTAGAAAACTTGCCCAGACCGTGTGATTTTTCTCTCCAGATGGGCTCTGGCTTTCAACGGGACAATACCAGGCTCATGTGCAATCAGTGCTATTAGTCATCATTGGTTACTTTCCATGTCTGCCTTGAAGGCCTTGAGAGCACATGTTATTTTTCATGTTACCTTACTTGGCCCTCACAATAATGAGGCGGGAATTCCTATCCCATTTGATAGATCTATGGAAGCTGAGCTATGGATAGGCCTGGTGGCTTGTCCACACAGTAAGACAGTAGGAAGAAGAGTTCACTCTAATTGAATATCAGTTAGCTTTTCAGATTCTAAGTTAGTGCTTTCATTACTATTAGCTGCCTCTCTAGAGCCCTGTTGCTACTTGTATAGGGGGAAAGTAAGGGCAATATACACCCCAAAGTTAAGATAAATACACATGTTCCCTAGATATACACATGCACACACACAGAATCATTTTGGTGCACACCTAAGCATGCACACATACACATGCACATATCTCTCTATCTTCCCACAGATGTGTACAACTTGAATCCTCATGCATGTATGTGTTGCACCCTCATGCACTTGTACATGCATACATGTACACACATGTGGAAGTACATTGCCATGGCTGAAGTCAATGGTATCCCAGCAGGGGATGGTTTCTGCTATTTTGTATGTTTTCGTTTGCTTCAGTGGGGGAAAAAAAATCCTTCAAAGCCTCAGGAGGCACTTTCTCCCTGGATGGGAGGAGCAAACCGGGAGCCCCAGGAAATGATTTCCACTCTGCAGGGGTCGGCAATTTTGGAGAATCGTGATACAGAGCCTCTTTTAGCTACTGACCCCTCATTGGGGTTCATAGCAGTCAGTGGTTACAATTTGTGAGGACGAAGATTTATAGCGCTCAGTGTCCAGGAAGATGTAATTTACCTCACAGGAGGACAGCTTTTGCTCCCAGGAAAATGTTTTACCTCCCCCGACTCACCTTTAGATTTCAGGAATCGCCATGAGAGGCTGTCTAAAATTTTAAATATTACATTCACTTCCCCAAAGATTAGATAGCATTAATGTCAGAGCCAAATCATGTTTCTATCAGAGTCCCCACTCAAATAACCTGCAAGAATTTTCCAGGAGGCCACGGAGAATGAAGCTTCCGTATCCATCTTCTGTTTTCCTTCCTGTCTTCTCATCATTTATTTTGATTTCTCTTGGAAGCATCTCATGGGAAATCTTACTCTTCTATGTTGTAGGATGTTTACTGCTGCTCGTAATTTTCTTTTCTGTCAATTTCTTTGTTTTCCTTTTTGGTGATATTCTTTCCTCCTACTGCATAAATTCTTAATGGTTTCTTTCTGATAGCCTCATATTTCTGCCAATTATTTTGCCCTTTTTTTTCTTTTTGCATTGGCTTTTCACCCTGATTCCTGTTCTTTGTGCTTCAGACTTGGGATTGAAGTGCACATTAGTTTGACCCCAGACTCTCATACATTACTAGCTGCATGACCTTGACAAGATACACATTCAAACTCTGAAACCCTAATTGCAATATCAGAAATTTGAGGTTACTATAGCTACAATGTAGGGATGTACTAAGAATCAAATGAGATTTTGCTTGGAAGCACCTGTCCTCAGACATGACACATGATAGGTAATCAAAGAATGTCCAATTGTGTCCTTGTCAGTCTCTCCAAAAATACATGCTTATCCCTGGTCCTTACAGATTCACTCAGTCACATGGAGCAGGCTATGTGGGTTAGCCAGGTTTCATGGGGGAGACAGTTCCTAACTTGTTATAGGAGGATGATCACTAACAAGACAGCTTTGATTTGGTGCTGCCTAAAGAAAACAGCAGTGACTTAAGCAATGAAGGAAGTGACAGGGCAAGAGATCACTCTGCTCATGCTCTGTGTGCACACTGAAGCATCTTGATAATGGAGTGGGGGGGGGGGAGAATCAAAACGTGCTCCTTGGTTCAAATAAGCTGTCATAGCCTGGGAGATAAAGATGTACTCATCCGTGAAAGCTGGGGGCTAGACACACACCATCATTATGCACAATTTAATAATATACACAGGACTTCTCCCAGTTCCTATTTGGCAGCAGCCAACACTCTGAGCACGGATCTTGCTAATTTTGTGTATTTGAATTCTGCAGTAAAACAAGCAATCTCAATATTTGGGTTCACTGGGAACCAGTTCCAGAATTGTAATGATGACTAAATGTGGGAATGCCCTAGTTGCCTTAATACTTAATTAATTCACACTGACAGGGCGAGTTTGATGATATGCAATCCGTGCAACCCCTATCAGGGACAAGAACATCCCATGATCTCCACCCCCACCCCAAATAACAATGACAACAGGACAAGAACAGCTGGTCAGACATCATAGGCAGTGGTTAAAAGGGTGGTAGGGGAGGAGCAGAAGGTTGTACCCATCCTGGTAGCTTTTTTTCTTTATTAATAATTTGCTTTGCCAACAAGGCCATCTATCTTTCTGTTGTAGCTACTGACTGTGGTTTGGGAATTACTTCTGTAGAATGTAGAATTGGGTTGTTGGATTTTTATTTGAGAAAGAAATAGGCCAATGGTAAGTTTCTAGAATCCAGGAGCCAGGCCAGAAGGGCTTTCTTCTTTGGACTGCAGCATAAGTGCATTCATTGCCTTAAAAGACTCTGTGTCTCTTTCCATCTACAGACAACCTAGTATCTGAATCAAGGCTCCTGTACCATGGCCCCTTTTGTTTTACAAATTGGAGCATCCTCTTAGCTACACCATCAGCTTTTCTTCTTTCAATACATCTAAGTTGCCAAAAGCAAAAGTACAGACAATTTCAACCTATGCAGCCATTCAATGCATCATCAAAGAGAAGGGTTATTTCTGTCTTCCAGTGTGGACGTCCTCATTACACTGACTTTTGTTCTCACACTAGATTCCTCTTGATCTCAAAATAGTTGCAGAGCTCAACTCTTGCCTAGCAGTATTGAACTTTGTAAGTGGGGTGAGAGTAAGCTTTCATTATTTTATTATTTATTTTAAAGTAAAAGTGTTCCCTAATCTCACCCTAAAATTTACTGAATAGTGCCATGTGCCCACGTCTATGACAGTTACCTGAAAGGGGGAACAGAGACATCATGATAGGTTTAGATGTGTCCTTATATCTTCATTGCCATCATGGACTAGAGTATGACCCAGCTTCTCAGTGAACTGTTATCAGACAATTGAACGAAATCAAGATTCTATGGCAAAGAAGACATGAAGGCTGATAGAGAGATAATCCCAGGTTATACGGTTTCCGGGGGAGTTGGCAATAGAAGCAGAGTACATGAGAGTGGGAAGCCAAAGGGTGGTGATTTTCCTTCCCTGTTCTAATCTTCCTGAGAACCTTGAATCTGAGCCACCAGCATGCTGTCAAAAGGAATATGTCATCATAACATGGTCGTGTTACTCCCAAAGAGTTGGTCCCTTGATTCAAATACTGCTAATCATTTCCTCACAGAATCTAAGCCCCCAGCCTCTTCTGCTCAACACTTAACAAGAAGGCCTTGAATCAAAAGGGAGAATAACCAAGGGATGGAATTATTTGGTAACTGTGCAAACCCCACCTGCACTGCACCCAGTGCTCGAGAGTGAGGGACCCATCTGTTTGCCTACCAGGTTAAATAGACAGAGGTTCACCTTTGTCCCAGAAACCACTGGGCTTCAGCAATCCAATATCCAGTATTAGAGCATTGAATACAATGTGAAAAGTCCCAGAAAAGAAGCTTACTAATAAAGACTGTGGCTAGATCAGGGCTGGGAAGCATTGTTGGTTCCAAGGAAGCTGAGAAACTAAGAGATCAGAGGTACAGAAGCAGAGGGAGCCATATTCAGCTCTTGGCTGCAGTGTTCTCAGAGGCTAGTAAGGGAAGCATCAATATTCTCCAGCCTTGTGTGCCAGGTGGCATCTGCCTTCGTGGAGGAAGGAGGAGGAGTCACAGATGCTTTTGTGGAGGTCCCAAAACTCAGTAACATACAGCTGCTAAAAAATCTCAAAACATGGCTGAAGCCAGCCATGATGACGCCTGTCTGTAAAACCAGCACTCAAGAGACAGAGGCAGAAAGATCACAAGTTCCTGGCAGCCTGGGTTATGTGGTGAAACCCTGTCTTAGATATCTTAAAACAAAACAAACTCCATTGTCTCTGATAGAAAAATTTAACTCTATTACTTACTCAGTATAAAAATTTGGGCACATGCATTCACATCTTTTAGCCTCAGTTTTCTGATCTATAAAATGAAGAGAATGCTACTGTTGTCCCCGATTTAGGAGAGGACAATAACCCTTGTAATTTGGGGAAGCAGCGGTGGCCCATTATCCATGTTTGGTATGTGCCAGATAGAATGCTGTGTGAATCTGTGGCACAAAAAGAGACCCGGTGCCACATCCATTATTAAGTAGATTTTTAACATGCATTGATCAGAAAGCTGGTAAGTGTCCATATTTGCTTTTTAAATGAGTCTTTTCCACATGAGAACATGTTTACTCTTCCTTTGGTATGGGAGAAGCCCACCTTCCAGTGTCTTCATCCCTAAAGTTTAGCTCCTCCAGGATTTCTAGTTCAGGCCTCTAACGGCTGGCATATAGTTCATGGTTCAGAAACATCAAAGAAACTAAGAAGAAAAGAAGGGAGTGAGGCAGTTAGTGCCAACTTGTTCTAATCTTTACTTGTCAATTTGCTCAGACAAAACTCTGGAGCCCAGATATCTTCCTGACATTCACATCAATGTGGTAATCTGCCGACATTGGCTACCTCAAGTCTCATTCCTCTTATAAATACCTGTGTCATCATGGTCAGACCCAAGGTAATGTGGGATAGCTTGAGATGGCTAGCTTCCTCCTACTCCTCAGGTTTGATGTGGTATTCCAACTCGACTTTACCAATTGGACTTGGCTCAGTCTGCAACCTCAACCTTGTTTTCGCATCTAGTCTCTTGAACGTGCTGTGCAGAATCAGCCTCCCTGCTTTGGCATAGAACCCAAGTAGATCCTGTGAATTAAATATTATGAACCTCGTTTTGTAGACAGGGAAATGGAGGGTCAATTCTGTATACCTCGGAATCAAATGATGGCTTCTTATCTTGGTCCTCCTTCTGTACAAGAGACACTTAAACTTTGCTCTGAGAGTCCCCTGAAGATGTTAGAAAGATTCTCCAGCCCTAAGTAGGTTGGAAGGCCTACTTTCTCAGTTTCCTCCTTAATTATGCCTTGACTTGGCAAACCTTCCCTCTTCCCATCTCCCTGGATGATCTATAGATAGTACCCTGCATCTTCCTGGGCTTGTCCTAGGACTCCTCCCATAGGCTAACATCCTGGCCCTAATCTTTACCCAGAAACCAGGCCTTTCCATCCATATTGGTGGCCATTCTGTCTACCAGCTCTCTAATGTGAGAACCCCTGGAACTTAGATAAGTTCATTTGTTTCTTCCCTTGACTTCCTAAGTTTGCTACTCATCTGAAGGGCCACTTGGCATTATTTGTCACTGTGAAGGTCTTGTTTATCTTTCACATTCTACTGTAGGTCCTGTGACTGCATCTAGACTTTACCCTGCCCCATTGGACATGTTCTATACCAGCAGACAAACTAGCTTGTTCAGGAGTCTGGAATCCAGGTTCCCATCTCCTTTTGGACTCCCATTGGTACTGCCACATTCCACAGTTGAGCCATGACATAGGCCCAAAGCCCCTGGCCCTTGCTCTCTGAAGCACAGTTACACTGTAGCAGATGTAGGAGAAATTCAGCCTTTACCTCTGAATCTCAGAAGAAGGAGGCTGGGATTCCAGGGCTTGGCAAATGATGAATAGGTCTGGCATATTAGATTCGACCCATCAGGGCAATATTAAATGTGATTTATGAGTTGGTTTTAATTGAGATTTTACTGAATTATTATTTCCTGCACAGGGCAGACCTAGACTCATGCTCGTAAGTGCCCTCGGAGTCTTGTCATGGGAGTTAGGTGAATATAGTGTGCTTAAGGGAGATGTGGGAGCAGAGGTAGCCTCTTGGTTCCCCTTTCCTTTACCCTCCATAACACCATCACCAAATTTCAGCCTTAGGAGGAGAGAAATCAAATCCTTTGTCTCCTCTAATGCCTTAAATTCACGTTCAAATGGCATGTTGACCTGGTTTGCCAAAACAGTGAACTCTATGGAGTTTAGATGCAAGTGACTTCATGGAGAGTTTCCATTCCAAAAGAGGACAGAAGAACTAAGCAGTGCTTCCAAGTAGCAGGATTTCAGCCTGCTGGAGAAGTAGTTGGCGGGTTTATACACAAGGAGACAAACACAGATAACTAATGAGTCTTTGGAGGTGTGGGGTGAGGTCACCTTGAACCATGAAACTGGAAATTTCAGCTGACATGTTGGGTACTAGTGGCAGTCACACTGCTGTCTGAAGGGGCGGTAGCTGCAAACCAAGGGGTAAAGAAAAGGAATGTGTGGGGATTTTCTCTCTACCACCACAAGGCTGCTCTCTGACCTATAAGTGGGGGAGTTAGGCTTAAACAGCACTTATTGAATTTTTGAACTGCATCGGGCAAAGAAAATTACTCGTTAATATATAAAGCCCTGCATTTCCTATAATGTGAATGCCAGTGAAAAATGGATTCATGCCTGCCTCATAGAGAGAAGTTTGCCTTTAAAGTACTAACGTAAATGTGTCCTTAGGGAGAGCAGGAACGGCAAATTAGATAGAAGTTTGCAATGAGCTATGGAGCAGAGGCAGCTTGGGCTCAGCTCCATGCTTGCAGACATGCAGACCTCAGGTAGTTTTCAGGGTTCAGGAATGACTAGAGAGGCATCTGATTTGGGTGCATAAGGGACACCTTCTCCCCTGGGATCATTTAGAGGTGTGCAAATTAAACAGGAGATACAGAAGGACAGGTACAAGCTAGAAGTGTAGATGTGGCTTCGAACTTTTGCTCCATCTTCAGGCAATCCACTCTCTGTAAGCTTTACTTTCCTCTGTTGTAGATGGGTAGAGACAACAATATTTGCCCCATGGAGTTCTTTTGAGACTTAATACAGATAAAGCACCTGTTATATGCTCATGTTAGTTTATTTATTTTACCTTTACACATTCTTTCAAGAAGATATGCCCATTTAATAGACAATAGTCAAGTTCTAATTTTAGCAAGATGGCTTCTGACTCCAGTAGGACAAGGATATCATGGTAGATAGAGCAACAGTGGCATTCAGGGGACACTGTGGAAACACTGAGGTAGACTAATTCAATCTGAGGGCATAGGAAGACTCCGAGAAGGTTGCCAAAAGGAGGAACAACCAGTGTTTAGTCTGAAGACCAGGCAGGAATAGGCCAGGCAGGGGCTTTCTAGGCTGGGTTCTGCTTTCACAGAGGCATGCTGTTGAGAATCAGAAGTGCATATAAATATGTTACAATAGTTTCTGTACAGTTGGAACAAGAGGTAGAGCCAGGGAAGAGGAGAGGAAACAACAGAGATCAGCAATGGTCAGCAGAGATCATGAAAGATTTATGCAAAGAATAGTTGGAAGCTTTTGTGTAATGAAAAAGAACCTTTGGAGGACTTTCAGGCACAACTGTGACCATAACACTGGCAGGATGTAGAAGTCAGCCATAGGGAGGCTGTGGCAGAGAGACTAGGCTGTGGTAGTAGAATAGTCTAGGGAAGACTTGGTGAAAGTCAGAACACCATATTGGTGATAGGATGGAGAGGAGGGTGGAGACTCCACAGAGAATCAGAAAGAAAAATGAACAGAATATAGGCCAGAGGAAGGAGTCCCAGTGGTTTTCAATTCAGAGATTGTGCACCAGTTGCAATAGAGAATTCCGAAAGAGGAGCTCTCCAGGGAGAAGATGCTGAGATTAGGTGAGGGTTCATGGAGTCTAATGGACCTACACAGCTCCTGGTTGGAAAAGGCCAGTGAGTGTGGGACTAAACAGTGCTGGGCTGGATAAACGCAACTGGGTCTCTGCGAGGTGACCTTGGGGCTTCAAATTAAATAACATGTAGTCTCTGTCCTTAAGGAGACCACTGCCTTTCCAGGAGATAGACATCTGAAGGAAAATGAGAGGCCTCATGTTTCCCAGAGAACCCAGCTCAAAGGGAAGCTAATGAGGTATGGTTGAGTGAGCAAAGTCCCAGAGCATAGCATTGTTTTGAACAGGGCCCTCACAGAGTGGGTAGAAATCCACTAAGCAGTGGACCAACGGGTGGGAAGATACACAACACTTTGCAAGAATTCCACTGTGGACATGAATTTTATGTAGTCTCTTGTGGCCGGACCAGGACTATTGCTTTGTAATAGAAGTAGAAATACAAGATAACAGTGTGGTTAAGGTCTAGAATTAAATTCTAAGAGCAGTTGGATGGCAGGTGAAGGAACTCAGACATGATTGCAGAGGGAGCAGGATCTGTGTAATGGTCTTAAAAATGAAAGGCTTAGGTTCATGAATCAAGACGCATTTGTTTGGGATCAGTGTAGAGTACAGACTGAAGTTAAGACACATAAGGACAAAATCATAGAGAGTGGCCTAGAGACTACTGTAGTGATCCAAGCATGAGATCTGCTTGACAGCATCAGCTGCTGCAGGGTAGAAAGACTAAAGAAAGCATTTGTTGATCATTGACAGGATATAGATGAAGCAGGGATGACTGGGAGATTTTCAACCAAGATGGTAGTGTGATCCATTTGAAAGAATATTATGAGAAGCAATACACTTGGAAAAATGGGACTGTTAAAAGTGAGTTTGAAGTCATATATGTTGCATCCATGGAGAAATCTAATTAATAAGTATCCAGACTGTGGATTTGAACTTGGAAAGAAGCTCAGACCTAAGAGGGAGCATCATAAATTCCCAGGGATGGACTAGATCATTAAAAAAGTGTACAGAATGGGAAGAAAAGAAGGCAGAAGATGAACCAGGGGTAAAGCCATCAACACACAAAGGGCCAGCCCAGGAAGATGGGACAGAGCAAGAGTGATGGAGAGGTCAAAGGAGAATACACACAGAGGGACTTTATAGAGGTCAGTAGGAGACATATACCTTCTCTGGATGCCCCTGGTATGCTCAGGTCTCCTTCCAACACAGGATGAGTCTCTGCTTTGGGGTGGGTCATTGACCTGTTTCTCCATTAGTTTCTGCATTCTGACAGTTGTTAGCCATTGCTTCTAATGCTTGAACATGTCGTACAGGGCTGGGAACAAGATGAGAGCTTACTGATTTTAGTTGGTCTCTGAATAAGAACTCAGGCCTACCAAAGGCAGGCAGGTAAAACATGGAGGAGCTATTAGATACACTGGGGGTTTGAGGGACCTCAATATGGTGGTGGGAGAAATAGTAGGATCATTCCAGGGTAAATCTATACGGTCAGGAAAAGGAGGCTGATTCACCAGTGTGACTCACTTACTGATGTGTGCTGATGCCTCAGAATCAGGGAGCAAAGAGAGAAAGGCAATAGATACATCACTAAAGAAAAACAAAAGAACTGTCTCACAAGTCCCAAAACTGGTTAATGGATGGTTTCGAGTAATGAATTCATTTATGTCCTTCCTGTTTATCTTCATATTGTTAAAACAAAACAAAACAGAACAGAACACCCCTTCATTTAGGTCCTTTACAGATCTGGTGGATGTCTCAGTCTGTGCATATTGCTATGTTCATAATTGGTGCTAGGTGTTGATTTGCCATCATAAGAGGTACTTGTAGTCTGGTCCCTTCAATGAAGCAGGCCGGCAGTGCTCTGAGTCCCCGTCTGTGTCTGATTTCTAACACTTAAACCAGCACCGGGGAAGCCTGCTGTGGCAATCTCTCTGTACTGAGGATGTGCGGGCATATTGAGACAGGATGAAAAGACAAAAAGATAAAGAGTAAACAGAGAATAGAGTAGTGATGGGAAAGGCAAATGCTTTAAAATAAGCAGTGATCCTGGACCGACACTGTTTGGGCAGGATTAGCTCCTAGTGCGTAAGCCTTAGGCACTCCTCTTGAGTTCTTATATTGCAGCTGGCAGGAATCCTAACAAGGACTGACTGATTGACTGTTGGTAGACAAGCCACAACTCCATCTCAGGCTGTCTAAATCCCAGGAACACAATTTCCTCATCCAACCCCTTTTCCCAGCTGCCAAGTACATTTTCAACTCTTGCTGTCATTACATTTCTGATTTCTGCTCTTAGCCACATGGTAACAAAAGCATGTCTAATACAAACATAATACAAACATACACACACACACACACACACACACACACACACACACACACACCCCACTACTCACCAGAAGACCTCTGAATTTACCCTCAGCCTTCATCCTGAATCAGTGCTAGTTCCCTTGATGGGAAAAATGTTTTGAGATGAGCTGTTGCTAAGAAATGGAAGAACACATATTTCTCCTGGGGAATGGAAGTTCCAGGTTGGACAAAGCAAGAATACATTGGTAGTGACCTTCTAGTGATGGAGGAAGGAGGAAAGTGTCTGTAGAGTATTGGACAAAGGTGTAAATGGCTTTGGAAAGAGTATTTGATTGGCTCCTACCGCTTGCCTGGTTCTACCACCAACCCTACTGGGTAGCCATAGCGATGCTGGAGGGAGAAGGCTGAGGGGTTTTCCTTTGATTCTGCTTCCCTTTTATGTGTGAGCAGCTAACAGAGTGAGAAACTGTGCTCTTTAATGTACAGTCTACCCGAAAAGATCAATGGCAGCTTAACACGCATTTCTGTCTAATATTCACTTTGGCAGGTCTTTGTAATAAAAATGCTGGTTTTAATGAAGTGTATTAAAATGAGGAGATTCATAGCCAGCCTGTATGCTTTTATCACTATTGCCTCCCCTTGAGCTGTCACCATAGAAGCCAGTCTGTGGAAGTGAGAAAGAAGTATGTCATTTTAGGAATCACAAATAAAAAAACTTACCTAGTTTTGAAAGGGTCTGTGTTTCAATGTTTCTACAAGATGAGGGCTTCTCAGAGGTGTGTCATGAGAGACAATTACACTGTGAATCAAGTGGGAGCAGAAGATGGGGAGAATGTGGCAGTTAAGAACTGATTCTACTTTGTTCCAGATTTATGTAAAAATCCTGATCCCAAGGACCCTGGCATGTAACCATCTATGGCTACAAAGACTACCAAGATGTGCATAACAAGGCCTCTGGTGTGGGTGCTAATATAATATGGTTGGTGTCCTTGTGAGAAGACAGAATACTCAAAGGTCCCAGGGTGTGTGTGTGTGGGGGGGGGGGGGGGGCACAGAAAAAGATGCTCATGTGAGGAAACAAGAAGATGGTAGCCGTCTGCAAATCACAGAAAGAGGATGTAAGAAAATGAGTTTATGTTGTTAAAGCTACCAAGTCTGTAGTTATTTGTTGTAGCAACAAATTATCTAAAGATACAAAGTTTGAGATTGGAGAGAAGGATTCTGAATTCATTCTTTGGAGTTAAAATGAGTCAATGGTATGGGAGGTCAGTCTATAGCCAGGTTTGTCCTGAGGTGAGGTTTATGAGGGGATCTGGAAACTTATAGAAGGTAGAGAATAGGTTGAATGACTGAGTAGAATTCTATCTTTAAATGCCAAAAATGACCACACCTTCTAATAGGCCTATAGGGGCCATTTTATTTAAATGACCACAGTTCCCCAAAATGTTCCCATTCTACCTAAGATCAGAAAAGGAACCATGTTTCTGCCCAACTCAGTCTTCACTGGCCAATAAACTTAAGGAGAACCAAAGATATAATGAGGACATTGAATTCGTCTAAAGATTAAACCAGCCATTCCTCCAGGGTAGCTAGCTGCCCTTAAACCTCTAGAGTCCCTTAACAAAATGACATTTTAAGGAATAAGCTATCTCTTTTAGAAAGGGAGCATTAAAGCCAATGGTGTAAAGATGTCTGTTGGGGTAAAAGAGTCAGTCAGGAGGACCAAAGTAGCCCAAAAAAAGAATCCTGCAAATGTCATGTTAACTCAGCCCAATGGCCAGAAATTCATCAACACACCTATGTCTGCTGGCCTGCTGCTCTCACGTGATCCCTCATGAGGCAATGCAGACAGCCATCAGTAATCCCTGATGACCATATAGCTGTCTTGTAGAGTCTGAGGCAGCATAGGACATGCATGAGCCCTGGATAGGGCAATCTCAGGAAAGCAGTCAGCTTACAATCTACAGAATGGTCTTCTAAAACAAAGCATGTCATACTGCCCTGAGGGCCAAGGAGAGGATGGGTGTCTAGTTCCTAAGACACCCTAGGCTTCTGTTTTGCTTTTGAGAGGAACAGGGATAGAATGGAGGTGGCTCTGGCAACCCTCAGCCCATTTCTCTGTCTCTACTTTTCACTCCTCTGAGAATCTGACACACAATTTCCCATGACTTCTTCTTGCTCAAGAACCTTCAATGTCTGCCTCGGAGGGCTGCCCTCTTCCCTTTAGGTTGTCTGAAATAGCTCTGTTTACACTTCCTCCTCAGCTTCCCAGAGCTGCACCCCCTCACACACAGAACACCCTCAGTAGTCTGTACTCCACAGTCCTTCCTGAACTTGCTGCTCTGTGGATTCATTTACCTGCCAACCTACTTTTGCAGAAGCATTAGCAGGCGGTAACCGGCCTATATACGACTTGTCTTCTGTAAGGTAATCGATTACCTGACACATTCTATGGACCCTGAGTGGTGGCCATGTGGGGAGTTTGAATCCTGGGCTTCTGCTCAGGATGGGGGTGAGGAGAGCAGTCTTTAGAGACCAACAAGAGTACCAGGCAGGCATTTGCTCTCTAGGCCTAGGAAGAAACTGCGGCCTCTATTAGAGAGTTAGAGTTCCTTCCCTTAACTGGATTTTAAGGAGAGTATAATGGGAAGGTAGGACTTCATAGCAGTGAAGAGCTGAAAGAATGGCTCTTAAATGTTTCTGTATTTTGGCAATACAGTGTCAAAATATAAGTGAAAAAAAAAATTCTGCGAGGATAAACGAGATAATAATAACCATGGATTATTCTTAGTTCCAGGGAGGAAAAGCACCATATAGATTTGAGGTGTTATTATCATATGTGTGTATATATATATATATATATATATATATATATACTTATATATATATATATGTATGTATATTTATTCACAGTGAAGCTCACATATGCCATTCCTACTAATAACATTTTCTCTCCCAGCTTCCGTGTAAGAGGAGATATGCCATTTTCATATGTTCCACACACACTCGCAGGAACCTGCTTAGAATATTTTCGCTGATGGAATTTCCTGGGTTGTAACGTTTATCTTTTTGAAGAGCTTGCTTCCCGTAACCCCACGTAGAGTTGTGCTTTTGCCTCTCATTATGATGCCATCTCCAAGCAGATTTTTGTGTCAACTGCTTATCACAAGCATTAGGCAATTTCTTGTCATTTGTATTGTTTGTAAAGAGCTGGACATACATAGTATTTTGCTGGTGCACAGGGGACCCAGCTCCCTGCCCTGTGGAGTATGCCACTTAATGAAAACAGACAAGCCCAGCACACTGGATGTCATACAAATAACAAAACCTAGAAATATGTTTTGGGTTTGGGAATCGAGCAAGGCCAGGTAGGTCTTAGACAGAAGATATGAAAACACAAGGAGATGCTTGGAAGGAAATTAGATGGGGGGAAACACACACACCACATTCTTGTCAGTTTTTATACAATTACAGGGTTGGGGAGATTTTTATCCAGTTCCTGCCCCTGCCCCCCATCTCAGAACGTTTCTGTCTTCCTGCAAAGCCTTCTAGCCTCTTGATTGATCAACCATAGTAATAGGGATAGGCCCTTTAAGTGTGGATTTTTGCAAAGCAAGTGTTTAATCTCCAGCTGGCCTCCTCTGCCACCCAGCATGCTTCTGGGTGGCTGTCTGTCTCTGCTGGCACTTGTGGGGTGTTCAAGGAATGCAAATTTGCTTCAGTATTACTGACAGCAAAGCAGCATAATAGGAGGATTAGAGGTGCTGCAGAGAGAGGGGCATGTATTTCATCCTCGAACTAAAAATAAACCTTTCGGAGTTATTGGTGGTGGCTCCCCTGGATTTTGCACTTCCCTGGCACTTCTCAGTAGGGCGAGTAATTGGACGCTCCCAGTTTAATTTATATACACAGGCCTACGCAGTTTTTAGGTGAGAAAGCTTGCACTCCAACTTTCAATACATGTGCACACATTGTCCAGATGGAGCCATGTTAGAATGAGAGGAAGAGAAAAAAAAGAAGAGGAATGGGGATGGGCGAGTGGAGCGGACCCAACGAAGGTGGATAAATTTAGAAGGGGAAGCAGAAAGCAACCAAGAGAAACGGTAGCCTATGCAAACACTGACTTGTGATCTGGCCTTGGACAAAGCACTGAAGTTCTCTGTGCTTCAGTTTTCCTGCCTAATTATGTATTTCATAAACACCCAATTGCCTCTTAGACGGTAGCGTAAGGGAAGAGCAGGTCCCTCCTGGCAACAGGTTCCTCCCACATGCAAGGTAGTGTTTCCAGGCAGAGCCTAGCTGCTTTAGTCTCTACTTAGATGCTCCTCAGGGCCTTTTGCTCCTCCCAAGGGATTTTAACCCTAGTCACCTGGTACCCAGACCTGTCTCTTCAGTTCTATGATTGACATGAGCTCCTACTGCACATGGTCTCCTGACAGGCAGAGTTCTTCGGGCTTCATACTGGCCCCACGTGCTTCTGCCTATGTGCTTTTGTTGGTTGCCAGCTTCAGATCCACGTTCTGCTTGTACTCTCAGGGTGTCCAGGTGCCATGGCACACCAAGCTAGAAAGGATGAGATGGACCCTGGAAAGAGTGTGGGGGTGAGAGATGGGGTGTGGGCTGGAGACAAAGCCTTCTCCAATCATCTTCAGTGAGACTGCTTGTGTGCATACACTTTATTGGGGTAGACAAGGCTACATATGAACCTTGGAGTGTGAGGAGGAATTTTCAGGGTGGATGTAAATAATTGGCTAGAGTTTAAAGCGCCGTGAATGCTTCATTTGTATGGGAAGGCATTCCAGGGACTTCAGATACTTGCTGGTCACATTCTTATGGGGGTCGGGGGAAGGAAATTGAACTTAGGTTTGCCCAGGACTACATGACCTTTCTCAGGTAAAGGTTATGGGGGTCTAGCTCCCCAGATAAAGTCCGAGAAGGGGAATCCTTGCTGGAAAAGGGAGCCCGCCATTTTGCCGTGAGCTCAGAGAAGCTATGCAGACATGATTGAAGATGGCAACCTTAAGTAGCAGGGTTTCCTAACAACCCCACCCACTGCCCTTGATTCCCAGCTAAGCCAGAAGCACTGCTCCTGTCCAGTATTTGTCTCCTCTATAGAGCCTGCATCTGAGGTATAGATTTCTATGGGCATGGGCTGACCCTCCAAGGCTCACGGATGGCAGTACGGAGGTGAGGCCTGGTAGAACGTCATTTAACCAGCAGCACCACAACCAACACAGTAGTAGGGGTCTGTGGCATGGAGGACTGGTCATCTCATGGCAGTTGAGTGAAGATGCAGTCATTCCTATGCATAAGGCCTCTCTATATGCTTGACTAGTACATACAGCTATGATGTCCCTATTCCTTTCTCCAGCATGCTGCAATGCATCTAAGGGGCCCCTTACTGAATACTTGGCACCATGCTCTTTAGACTTTCCAGTCATCAGAGTCATAAGCTAAATAAACTTCTTTGCTTGTAAAGTCACAGGGCTTCAGTATTTTGGTATAGCAACACAATATGGATTAAGATATCTTCTGGTATGCTTTGTGACTAGAGAGTTCATTTAAAAACACTCCCAGCTGCTGTGAGTGGATGCATTTTCTAGTCACTTCTGAGCCAAACTATAAGGCCTACTAATTTTGGAAGCGGCATAATCATTGGCAAATATCCTTCAATCCCCATGAATAGGATTCTGGTGAGATACTAGAGAGATATTGTGTTTCTTTTATCTTTGAGTTCTTCATCATCATCATCATCATCATCATCATCATCATCATCATCATCATCATCATCACCACCACCACCATCAGAAGGCCTAGTGGTTACAGCAGCCAGTAGGACATGTAGGGGAAGAACAGGCAGGCTTGGGCACAGGTACTCATCTGCTCATGCGCACTACAGTCCCTTGGGGCCTTCTCCTCAGATTCTTCACAGTAACACCAGGACTGACAGCGACCTGTGGACTCCTACTCATGTCTGGACCAGTCCTCAGTCCATTCTCCTATTGCATGGGTGGGACTTGAAGTACCCTCAAGGCTGTGTCCATGAGCGAAATTGAGTCATCAGGACCATCAACTGCCCCAGAGAACACAGCGTGTGGAAGGAAGGGCTGGACACAGTCCTGAGTGTGGAAGCTGAGCTGCCTCTATAGCCCCCATGGGCTCTGTAAAGTGTGTTCCAGCTGTGGGTCACAGTGTTAGACTAATGCTCATCCAATGCTCACATTATGCCTAGACCCTTGCTAAGTATTGCACAGCACATCAGAGAACCCTGTGCTAACCAACCCACAGACAATTTCAGAGAGGAGTTCAGAGAGGTCATGAAGCCCACCAGAAGAGTTCCCAGTAACCAACTGATTTCTGAAGAACTAATCAAAAAGAGCTTGCAGGCTCCCAGAATAAAGAAATGATGAGAGATGGAAGTGAGAATTACCCCATGTGATCAGCAGACACTGTATATGAATGGACTGCCATACCACCTAAAGTGCACAGTTATTAAGTCTTAATTAAAAATTAAATTCAACTACCATTAAAAATTAAAAAACCATTCTGGTAAATGAGTTTGAACTCAGAGCTCATCCCTAAAGCACTGTTACACTGTCTTCTCCTTGATGTCCCTCTTTTCTACAGATGTCTAGTATTCCAATTATCCTTTCCCATCCCCCCCACCCCCGAGTCTCATTGTAGTACCTTATGCTGTGACAAGGAAAACCTTAGACCATTTCTATTAGTGCATTTCTACTAGTTTATCAGTTCAAACCTACATGGTTCTGTATTTGTTCTGGTGTATTAAGTAAATCTCTGATATAGTGCTGATGATTGCTAAGGAATGTTCTTCCTTAAGCTGATGAATCCTCTGTACTGTCCTTATGGACGACCTTAACAGCAGGAAAAAGGGATTTGCAAATTTCAGGCATTGTATCTGGACCACTGAAGGAAATCTGGGATTGGGAAGAGTGGGGAAGTCCCCTCTTGCCCCCTTTGAACCATACCATCTCTGACTTATATACAGTATCATGTTCTGTAAGTCTTTGATAAAAAAGTATGACTGAATGAACCAGCAGCTGAAAGTCTGCATTAAAGAATGTGGCAATACTGGGCCTGGGCAGTAGGGGCCGCTGTTCACATTTACCCATACCTGTGGTAGGGTGAATCACAGGGGAGAGCCTGGAACATTGGAAATCCTGGTTCAGAGATGAACATCAGTGTGCTTCTCATTATAACCCTATTCAACCAGGTTTACAGGCACAGACGAGCAATTGCTCTCCGTGGGTCAGAGAGAAGGCTGAAGGTTTCCTCCGGCTTTAGATGAGCAGGATACAGAAGACAAGGACAGTGAATCATATACAAGTTTAAGCAAAAACCTGGTCAAAATTTCTACTTATGGGTGGCTCCAATGGAGAGGTAGGTGCCCGGATAGGGTGGAGAGTGGCTATTGGCTACATATTCTTTGGCACATCTTTCAGATAAGAGTGCAGTTAGAAGACAGCGTTCTAAACCACCTTGAAGTTTCTTACATTTACTATGGCAGTTCAGACAGAAATCAGTGAGCCAAGATTAATTCAAAACATTTGCTAGGAGCAAGTATACTCTTCCATCTCAAAAGTTCTGTCCTAGTATTCCTGTTGGGAATGGGGCTATATCTGTCTTGTGCGACATTCTTCGGTATGAAGGCCAACTGACCTTTATGGAGCAGCCTGCCTTCCAACTGTTCTCTACTCCAGGTTCTCTTGCCGTGCAGGGAAGAGCCCAAAACAAACATGGAAGTTTCAGCATCACATACCAACACTGAAGGGCTCGTTGGTCATCATACATGTTGTGAGCTCTTTAGGGACAGCAACTATCATGTTTTGTCCATCCTTGGGGGCCGGTGCTGGGCAAAGGAGCAGACACCAACACATCTGATTAGTGAAAGGATTTATGAATGAAGTGCTGTGGGGTGTCCTGTGGTGATCTCAATGAGCAGTTACAGTGAACAAGGTAGAACTGTTCTGGAATTCAACTGTCACATTGCTTATGTCTCCCAGATAGAGGAAAGCTGAAGGAGAGGAAAAAGCTTTCGTCACACTGTGTCTGTGGTCTTCGCTCCGAGGGCTGGAGGCAACAGACCCTTCATTCCTGCTGAATTTAACAATCCACAGTGAGTTTTACTCCTGTTTGTTTTTGGCTCATGCATGCACAACAGGGGACCCTTAATGGCCATCCAACTTGTGCCTTATTAAATTTAGCAAGATAAAATGAATTGCATGAGCCATAAGTTTATGCTGCTGTAGACTAATGAGGAGAATGCTGATTAAAGTTTACTCAGCAAAGAACAGTAGCACTCTACCCTGAGCCTGTGAAAACTAAGAGCATGCTGAGAAGACGCAGCAAGAACGGGAGTGTCCAGGACCACGCTCAGCACTTGCTAGCTGAATATATGAATGAATGAACTAGCTAGGAACCAGGCATTAAATGGAGATTCTGCTGCTCCCTTCATAATTGATTGTAGAGTCAAACACAGCAGAAGTTCTCTAAGACTTGATAAATCATGGTGCTACCACCAAGGAAAGCCCAAATCCTGCCATTCTCTGTTGTCCCTGTACATGCACAGCTGAGAGAGGTACAAGAGACTAACCTGATGGAGACCTTCCATTCCAGAGTCTCCTGAGGAAACCTTCCATTCTGCTTTACAGATCACATTTTGTTTTCTCTCGTGAGAAGAGAAAGAGGATAACTGTTCTGAACTGAGTTAAAGATTGCCTGTAACTCAACTCATTTGGGATTCATTTCACACTCACCCCCCAAGCATTGCATAAACACTTTGCAGAGGGAAGGGGCTATGTTCCATGATGACCCTCAAAGGCCTTGCAGTCTACCAAAGAAGCAGGAAGATCAGGTTTAAAAACAATAGCCATAGTAACTGTTACCAGAGAGCATGCAGGGAAGGGGCACTTGATCTGCACTGGCTTAGCTGAGAGGTTGCTGGGAAAGAGCTGGTTAGGAGCTAAAGGAAGGGAAGTGGAGACTAGGCTGTGCCTTGGGTTTGAGTTTAAAGCATATGTTAAGGGTCCTATAAGGATGGGGTGAGGCAGGGACAGGGAATGGAACTCTGGAATGGGAAGTTCACTTGTAAAAGACTGGAGGCCCGTTCACAGGTTTGCACATCAGTGTGGCTAGCACGCAACAGGGGAGAGTAGGTGATGGGTAAATATCCCAGGATAGAAGGACAAAGGGTGAGCTGGCATTTAGGGTTCATCTGGTAGGACCTCATGCCTGATGGAAAGGTAGATGCTATTGCATTTGATTCTCTGTACCCAGGTGAGCAATGTATGGATGATAAAGTTTGAAGCTGCGGGTGAAGGCAGACATGGCAGCCTGGTCTTTGTCACTTGCTCAATTCTCAAGCTACAGGCTCCTGGTCCTGCCTTTGCGCTGTCAAGTGCATTCCACCTACTGAGGTGGTTCTCTGTGTTGAACACACATGGCTGTCAAGGGTTTTCTGCAGGTCCCCAGGGTTCCTTCCCATCTCAACTCTTTTCCTATGGTACCTCCGCTGGCCTGTGAACCCCTAAAGCAGTGGGTTATCAGCCTTCCTAATGCTGCGACCCTTTAGTACATTTCTTCATATTGTGGTGATCCCTCCCCCCAGCTATAAAATTATTTTGTTGCTACTTTATGGTTGTAATTTTGCTATCGTAATGAATCATAATAGAAAAATCTGTATTTCCCAGTGGTCTTAGTAGAACCCAATAAAAGAGTCTTTTGACCCCCAAAGAGGTCATGACCCACAGGTTGAGAAGCATTGCCCTAAAGGGTTCATTTTATTCATGGTTCTCATTTTATTCAAATGTATGTAAAAGATACCTGAGAAATAAACACACTACTCAGATAAATGACATGTAGACAAATGTGTGAAGTCTCCCTCTCCTGAAGGATTTGCTTACCTATTGGTTAAATGAAAACAACCTCAATGCTTCCTTTCTCATTAGGAAACTTTCCTCTCAACTGTCTAGAACCTACAAGTGTACTGCCTATCCTCCATCTTACCCCACACACCCTCTCTACCCACAAACTCCTCTTCTGTCTTGTCCTCTCTCTTTTTCTGACTGCAGAGAGTCTCTCCTGCTGGTTTGTTATTCTTTCTTTTCTCTTTCTCTTGGGTTCTCTAGCTGGTGATTTCCCTTCCTTTCCTGTTTTGGTCTCACCTCCCCTGGCCTGTGTCTTCCTTCCTGCCTGTTCTAGCCCTCACACTTCCCTATTTTCTTTCTGTTGAGTCTTCCTTCCCTTCTTCAATTGTTCCTATCCTAATGATCTTTCCACTAACCTCATTTCCTGCTTGGCCTTTTGCTCCAGGCACTTGGTTCTAACTGACCTCCAGATTCTGTTCTCTATTTATCTGGGACAGAACAAATTGAAGATGATAATGGCCTTGCTGCTGTTTCTTCAGATAAAGGCATAGAGATGTAGAGGGTGTCTTTGAAGGGACCAGCAGGTCAGTAGGAAGGAAGGCGGGGCGCTACTTGGTTCATTACTAAGAATTCTCTGCTCTGTGAGGAAGCTTCAGAGGATGTGTGAGCATATGATGAGCATCTGGAACTGTTCCTTCCAGAAAAATAATATATCAGAAGGCAGAAAAATAATTATGTTTCCCTCAATGATCCCGGCAAAGATGTTTGCTCTCCTAAAGGACCTCAAGGCACTCATAAAACTAGGAAAACTAAGTTAAGTGCTTTTTATTAAACCATTAAGAGATTTTATTCAGCTAAGACAAATGTCTTCACTGAAGGATACAGAGTTTGATAGTATAGAAAATACCCAGATGAAAACTTGTCTGAATAAATTAGATGGATGCTTTTGGCATTCAGGGCTCTAAGAGTCTGATTTCCTCCTTCAGTCTCAACCTGCCAACCAAGGACTATTCTCCAGATGCAGACTCACTGACTTGGAGCTCAGTGGGTTGCAGAGAGGAGAGGTCCAGACAGCACTGGAAGTTAGCCTAATTACAGATGGCTTTGGGGACAGGATGTAAATAGCAAGGAATTCATTTTCTTTCTTTGAGCACACCAGTCTCCCAAATCCATCTAACCTTTTTCATTTCAGAGGCTGAGAAGCAGCCCAAGGATGACCTAGAGCCTTAGAAAGGAGGGAGGCTTGGCGAGGTCAGCAAGAGTGGGAGGACTCACGTCCATAACAGGACCTTCACGTCTCTGTATGGCCACAAGATCTTACCATACCTGTTAGATCTATTCTACCCCTCCTGTCTCACCACTGTGTTTCCAAGATGGAAAACAAACCGGTTATGAGAATCATGTGTGCCCAGGGATTTAGTACAATAATGTTTATTTATAAGGAATAAAATTGAGCTGGGCGGGCACTGTGAGCTCAGGCTTACTAATAGTAACAGCTAACATTTATTGGGTATTTATTTACTTTGTGCCAGGTACCATGCCAAGCATTTTATGTATATATGTATATTTTGCCCTCACAAAAGTTGTATGAGAGACATACTATTATTTACTATACATATCATGGCTATCTTTTTGATGGAACTTGGATTTAGTAAGATGATTTGAACCATTGAAGGCCACTCAAACGGCCTTTCTAGTATCTCTCTCCCTTAGGGAACTGCCTTCTTTCTGGGAACTTCCCTTTCCCGTGTATGTGTGTGTGTGTGTGTGTGTGTGTGTGTGTGTTGCATGTGTATGAGAGACTCTCCTCCCCACCACTGGGGAAAAATAGCAAGATTAGGCTAAAAATCATAACAGGGACAAGTTGGAGGTTCACGGCAGCCATACTTAACTGTCACATGACATGAGAGAATGAGGACCTCACCCTCCCATGAAGGAGTTGAAAAGGAGCCCAGGCTCAGATGACCCTGACGCTCTTCAAGTCCTAGTTGCTGCAGAAGCTCTAGGGTATTTTATTCTTTAAAAATTTTAAAAATTATACATTAATTTATTTGCTTATTTACTATTTATTTGTGTGTGTGTGCACATACATGTGCACACTTGTGCTTTGGTGTGTGTGTGTGTGTGTGTGTGTGTGTGTGTGTGAGTTTTTCCTATCATGTGGGTCCCAGGGATTAGACTTCCATTAACAGTCTTTCTGGCAGTCACTTTTATGCCCTGAGTCCTCTTTCTAGCCCAGGAGGCCTAGTTTATTATTCTTGGTTCCACTAGGCAGCGAGGACACTCCTCAGAGAGACTCCTCTCTGCTTCTGCTACCTTTGATTCTCCTTTAAGAGGGTGAAATAGTACAGAGAAGACATGTACGGGCTTTGTAACCTGACCATCTAATCTTAGCCACAAGGCTGCTTTTACTCATGTGGTGTGATATCAAGAAAGTTGCTCATTCTCTCATGCTCCAGCTTTATCTGGCAAATGGGAACAATAATTTAACTTCTTACCAAAAGTTTTGTGGAGCCATTGTTGAAGTCAAAAGCACATAGTGTTTGCCTATGATAAGCTTCCAACAAAAAGACTATGCTTGCTTTCTTTTTAAAATATCATTTTAAAGTGTTAATTGAAATTTCCGTGGATCATGTATAGAAGCACTGGGTTTGGATTACAACTCTCTGATGGTACCCAGGACTTTGAGTTTACCACTCACATGTCTATAAATGTTCCACCCTAAAAAGGGATGAAGTGTGGCACATAAAAGTGTGTGGATGCTTGTGTGAGTCCTAGGGGAGAGCATCAAGCTTTGGATGATTCCAAAAAATAAGAGCTAAGGACATCTTCAGGAGCCCTCAGTGAGCAGACTGCCATTCCGTGCAAACTGGGAGGTGAGATGCAAGAAAGCAGAGAGGCAGATTGATTTCTAAAAGGCTGGACTTCCAACCTGGTGTAAGGAGCAGCCAGCAAATGAGAGATCTATAAATACTAGGAACATGCAGTGTGTCACTGGGAATGATGCTTGGAGATGGGTTAAGCATCAAGAACAAGTACTTTGCAGAACAAAGATGTTTTTATGTGATGTCAGAATCTGGAAATTCCCAGGACTTTTTTTTTTTTTTTTTTTTTTTTAATGAGCAAAGTTAGATGGGAAAGAAGGCAGAGGATGAAATTAAATTCCTTAAAAGGATCACCACCAAGGATTAAGTACTGGTTGGAAGAGGGGCTAGGAGGCAGATATGATTTGGGAGTGCAGCGAGGGGCAATGGAGGGGAATAGATTCAATACAACTCTGCCCAGTTTCTCTGCTGGGCTGGGAAATTGATTTAAGCAGGGCTGGGCAGGGATGCTCAGAGGCTCTGCAGTCTTTGCTGGTAAGAGTTGCTACTGGATCCAGCTTCTAATGCTTCTCAGGCATCTCCCTCTCAGAAAGTCGCCTAGATCAGGGCCCTGATTGTGGATCCTCAGCTACCACCAGAGTCTGCCACACACGCCACTCAAAGAAAACCAATAGGGCGAATGAAATTCTAAGACTCCGTTCGCCACCCTGAAAAGCTGGGGAGTCGAAGGAGAGATAGAAGACAAGAATGGAATGTGGCTGACAGTTCCTAGAGTCATGGATAAAAAATAAAGACATGGTTCCTACCCTATGACATTATTTGGAGGTAGCAGCACCTTTAAGAGGCTGGGGCCTGACTGAAGAATATTAGGTGTTTAAGGAGTAATTTTGAAAGGGGAATTATAAACCCAAGTTCCCGTCTCTTTCTGTTTCCTGGCTGCAGCAGAGTATACAGCTTCATCTGTCCCGTGTTGTAATATGGTGTATGGCTGTCACGTCACAGGTTCAAAGGTCATAGGCTGAAGCATAGGCTGAAAGCTTTAAAACTATGAAATAGACTTTTTTCCCAGCTCCTTGTCACAGTAATACAAAGCTGACTAGCACAACGAGAAAGAATAGTCATGAGCATTTGTAGCAAGGCCTGAGATGACAGAGAGTATGGAAAGAAAATCTTGACATAAAAGTATGTTTATGTTTATAGGATTTGAACCTGAAGGCTAAACTCTCTCAAAGAGTGAGTCTTGGTGATTGCACCCCAAAATGAAGAGCTGGGAGTCAATGCCGTGAAGGTGGAAAAGGGTGATTTTATTTTCCCTGCTGACTAGGTGGGCACACTGAGCTATGCCTAAAAAATTTAACAGTTTAAGGTCACCTAGTCCAAAGAAGGAACAGAACTCAGAACCATTTGGCTCTCTTCTCCTTTTTGCTCGTGCATAACAAGTGTGTGTGTAACAGGTATATATATAT
>NW_022196891.1:56953911-57047504 GCF_008632895.1 Mastomys coucha | reverse complement strand
TATATATATACATACATATATATATACACACATATGAATGTATATGTATTATATATATGCCAACTTTAACTAAAATCACTGCATTTTCATTCTGTAGTGTATATATATATATTATATATTTCTTATAAACATAATAAATTCAAATATTAATTTGTTTCTTCTTCTTTTCACGAAATCCTGCCAGCATTTCACCTTTTGACTTCTTTACCTACTTACCAGTGAGAAGACTGAGCTATGATGATTTATTCATTTTCACACATGAGGAAATAGGGCCCCAGAGCAGTAAAGCAATTCTCTCTCTCTCTCAGGATCACACCAGTTAGTAGGAGCATCCAGACCTCTGAGTTTAAATAATGCCCTTTCTACCACAGCACAGGCATCTATGTAATTATGTCCAAACTCCTGGCCTAGCCTTTGAAACTAAAAATCTTCTCATTGGTTGGTTCCATGAATTATTAAAGGGTTCTGTAAAGAAAGGACAGTCATTTGGGGCTTAGAGCCATTGGTGGTAATCAGACAAGGGACCCTAACCCAAACCTCCTAGGAATAATTTCCATAACCAGCTTTGTTATGCTCATCAATGAACATCAGATTTCATCTAACTTTGGAGTTTAGAAAAAAAAGAAAACATTTTTTCCCAGTTTTTTCCCCTACTGGAGGAAGCTCACTTGTTCTGTCTGGTGCATTAAGATTCTGTGTAGCTACTGTCATTTCCAGGAGTCATCTGGTGGTCCGATTGTGTAGGTAGTTCTGTAGCTGAGTTGAAGTTGCTCACATACAGCTGTGCACATCTGGCATGCAGATGTGTTTTCTGAAAGCGTGACTTGTTTATCAGTTGATTTCTCTAGGGACGAATACAGAACAATTGTCCACTGTGTGAGAGGAGGTTGTCCTTAATGGGGTGCTAACTTATTTGTAACATTTTTTTTCTCTGACAAAGGCACTTTGGAAAAGATGATAGAAGATATGCACATAAAGTAGATGAGTGGTCCCAGGATTCTCATCCTCAAAAGCAGGTATGTGGACAGGCATGAGTTGGTTTTTAGACTTAAGAGAGTTTGGAATGTTAGTGATACAAAATCACATTCATGAATATTTATGAGTTAGATAATATGATGAATTGGGAATACTTATAAAAAACATAGCTAGGCATAGTGATGCAGGCATGTAACCCTGCAGCTCAGGAGGCTGAGGCAGGAGGATCATGAGTTCCAGGCTCTCCTTGGTTATACAGCAAGACCCTGTTTCAAAAATATGTCCTATGTCAATAAGTCAGGGGCCCTGGGAGTGAGGATGGAACAAGAGATATATTGGATTGGAGCTTTTTATAGTAAAGTGATTGTTATACCAAATTCATTGAAAACTTTATGTAATTTTGGAAATTTCCATAATAAAACATTAAAAACAAAATCTGCTCTTACATATGGACCCCTAGAAGTATGACTGAGTTATTTTTAAGTCTCTTGTTAATTCCAGGTACTGAGTGTCAGTTGAAGTGTGAAACAAATCCAAGCAACAAGCAGAGCATGAGGTGGGCAGGTCATCCACGGGGCAAGGGAGAAGGGCAGAAAGAGAAGGGGCAGGTCACATATTGCCTGGTGTATGCAAACCTCTCCTGTCATGAGGCCTATTCTTCAAGTACCAGGTATATTTTCCTCTCTCTTTCTATAGTCTCCCTATGAAGTGTGAAGTTACATGGAGATTAGAAATATAACCAGAAAAGAGGCTTGGAGATGTTACAATGCACTGAAGCCACACTGTGTTAGGGAGCTAAGGAATAAACTATGGAGTAACTGAAGATAGAGAAAAGGAGAAGGGATGCAGAACGGTAACAGCCACCATCTAATAAAGGAGACAGAGGCATCTCCAGAGGAAGGGCTCATCTCCTGAGACAGAGACTTACCCGAGCCATCCACCTGTGGTGCCAGAGGGAGGGGTATGTACCTCAGGTCATTAGAGGAGATCCTAATGCCTCCTGGCACTCTTTGGGAACAGCTGGCTCTGTCCTACATCCACAAGGAAGATCACGCACTCATCCTTTAATAGCCTTGATGAAAACAGCAATGTCTTTCCTTCTGGTCACAGCAGCCCCTTCCAGGTCCTTCCCAAACACAAACCATTCTACACTAACACTATGAGTGATCCCTCCTAGTGCCTGTGGGTGTCCAGAGTCAGCCTCTCTCTTTTCCTGCTCCAGCTGCTCCAGCTCCCAATAGAGCCAGAGCCTGGGCAATGAGGTGAGAACCTTAGCTGTTTTCCAGAGATTCCGTATGGCAGCATGGCCACAAATAGCTGTGCCAACTTGAGCAAGACGCCCACTCCTCAGAGAGGAGGCTCTGTGTGTGCCTGAGTCAGACATGTTCTATTCTCTCCCTCCATCTGACGCCAGCCACAGAGATCCTCTCGATTCAGAAGTTCCTATACTCCTTTCCTTAGATGTCTGCCTCCAAGCTGGCAGCTGACCCTACTGCTTCTGTCTTTTTCCTACTGTTTATGTGTGTGTCCCTTTCCCAGCTGTCCGGTCAACTGCTTGCCACAGCCACCCAGACTTTCTTTTCTTTTCTCCAGCCTACCCCCCTTTCCTCTATACAGCTGGGCTCTTGGGGGACACGGCTATCTGAGCTTAGTTCAATGGCACAGGTGGCTCTGGCAGATGTAAGTTCTTTCCATTTATGTGGGTAAACAGTCAACATTATATTAAAATATTCATTAGCAAGGTCTCTGTCTGAATGTTAATCTGGGGTGGGAGCTGATTCACAGTCCCCAGCGCTGGCCCCTGGGCAGAGCCCGACACTGATGATATAAGTCTGTGGTGGCTGAGTGGTCAGGAAAGGTCAGCCCTGAGAGGAAAGCATTGATTTTTGCATTTGCTCTCAGGGTGATACATGGTGGGGCTTTCTAGCCAGAGAAACTGCTGTCTGCTAGGGAGGTCATGTCTTTGGAGGATCCACTGCACTGGTCGATGCCTGACTGGTGGGCTTGGACAGACTGTAGAACAAGCAGATATCTGACACCAGGCTCCTGGATGTCTGTTTATCACTTTCCTTTTTATATGTCTGGCTATGAGGTGAATGCTAAAAAGTCTCCCAGGTCCTCACACACATACACTAGTGATCCACGTGCTCACCTATGTTAAGGTACATGCCACATGTACCACGTGTCCTCTGATTGGATTGTTAAAACCCAAGCATTCTAGTGGAGCCTGGACAAAGCCTAAATGATATCGGAAAGCAAAATCTAGACTCTTTCCAAGGAGAGATTGCTGGGGGATGGTAGAACATTCTGTTCTACATGCCTAAAATATTTCAGCATTAGGAAGCATGTGGGTTGACTATGAGGATGTGGCTCTTCCCCATGATGAGTTCAAATCTCATATTTTAGAAGAGTTAAAAATAAGAGAAATGTACAAATGTGGTACTCCAGAGAAACATCCTTCCTAGTCCTTAGTCTGCTATTAGCTCACATGCTAGCTTTGGCATATATGTGTGAAGATGGGTATTCATCCTCATCACTGCCTCTTCATCCTAGGAGTCTTCCGGAACCCTCCCGTGCCTGCAAGGTGAGCACACCTCTCTGGGTAAGGAGGAAGAGATGAATTTCCCTTTCTTGTCTCAGGATTTCACAGACCAGTGAAGAAGAGAGGCAGATACATCATGAGTTAGCCAGGACAAAGGGCTCTGGGAATCCAGAGGAAGAAGGCAGGATCTCACCCAACAGGCAAAGTTGGAGGAGATTTCTAGGCACCTTAAAGGCAAAGAGCCCTGTGACCATCATCTCATGGCTGCATGGTGCCTGACTCATGGTAAGGGTTCATCGGATGTTTATTGAATGAAAGGATGAAGGTGTCCTTAGGACATAAATGATAGATGGACCTTGCTCTCTAGGTGCAGAGACTTGTATTAGTTGCAAACGATCAATAGTAGCAATGAGAGCAATTTCCAACTATCACTTTCTCATTGAGATTTCCCAAACTTCCATATACCCCAACTCTATCCCATATGGGGATACCCAAGCAAACAAACAATCTCTACTGAGTGTCAGCTCATTGTCTTCCTCTCTGTCTAGATGATATAAGAGTTCATTGGAAATAGTCTACCAGCAGACACCCCTTCTCACATTCTGCACGAGCATCACGGGGGGAGAAACTAGCTGGACTGCACATGGAAACAGTGTGGTAATAAATCCTGGCATTGTGGATGATGCAGTGAGCAGGGACCTACATCAGACATTCTGAACAGACAATAACATCAATCCCCACACTCAAAAACTGTGTCAATCTTTTTTAACTCATTCAGGGAGAGGAACAGAATTTAGAAGTCTCGCTTCATATCCAAATAATATATCATATCACTTTCTTGCATCCTGCCACTATGCTATATGGAGGCAGTGAGGTATATTTTGAGAGAAAGAGAGGCTTAAAGCATCCCACTGGCTGATGTGGGATCCTAGTCTCTTCAAGGCATTTTTGAATTGATGTTGGCAATCTGTGTTGTTTTTCTATATAGAGAAGTTCATGTTCTTGTGTTTTCCTGATATTAAAATAGAAAGGCTCATCGCTCTTATTTTCTGAATGCCTGATTTGCAGACTCTCAGAACTGGTAGCTGAGCCTCTGCAATTTTAGCACCACAGCCTCCATGCCAGTAAGGGCTGTGGGAGCCAGACTCATCTCACTTGTTTAAGTACCTTCCGCCAGGTATTCCCTCGCTCCTCTTTGTTGTCCCACCCTGCCAATCTGTGTTGATGTGACACATATGTCTCTCTAATAACCCGGTGGTGCTTGGCACACACATGGCTCCTTCTTCCTTGGAGTAAGTAAGAAATGAAGCACTGGCTGGCACACATTCTTCTTGGTGACTTGGGGCTGCCATGTGCGGGAGCTTCTCTGGCACTGGGTACTGAAGTCTCTTCTGTCTTGTTGGGATCTGGGAATACCTAAAACATTCAGTCTAAGGAGGCTCTCAGTATTGATTGGCTGCCTACTCTATGATAGATCCAGATCGAGCCATGTCCACCTTCAGCTGTTCTATCACCTGTGAAACACTCTGTGAGCCTTCAATTAGCCATCATTTTACACACAAGAAACTGGGACAAGGGATACGAATGGGCTAACCCCAAATCTCCTAGCTATGGATAGGAAACAGAGGGCCTTATTCAAACCTTTCAACTTTTTAAATTAATGTTTCTATTACTGTGTTTTTGAAACCACTCCAAAACATTTGCATGCACAGTCCTTATGATAGCCTGGTGAGATCTATCTAACTAGTGCTAGCTAACAAGGGGCGGGAGGTAAGGCACAAAGGGGTTAAATAACTTGTCCTGTTCATCTAGCTGACAAATGGCGAAGACACAACCATCTGATGCAGTCTTCATATAGCACCTGGACTTCAAGTCACACTTGCACAGGCCAATTCTACCTGAACAAAGCTCTTCAAGAGGTAACAACACTTACTCACTTACCTTCCCCTGAATTTTTGATTGTAATACTAATTGCACAGCTAGGCTTTGTTTCTGTTCTCCTTTAAAGAGTCCTTCAGGGGAAAACCAGTACTTAAAATCTAATTTTCCAGAACACATACTTTATGATTGTCCTTTCCTCTCTGGGCTCAGTTTTAGGGCATGTGAGCAGCAGTCACGAACTTCTAGAGACTGTGGGCTCCTGTATCTGCCCCCATTCCCCCCCTCTCTTGCCATCAATTACAGCAAATGCCATTAATTTGAAAGGCAAGGGAGCAGAAAGAATGGATTTTGAATTAACTAGTTCAGATAATCTGATATTTCCACTGAAGCATGACAGGGTATCCAGTTAGCTAGGGAAAAACAATTGTTTCCGATTTCGTATCTTCTCAGATAAACCAATATGAGTGTAACAAGGTTTCACTGCAAAGGGCGATCAAGTTAGCATTTGTGTTTCAATGAGGCTTGGAGCTTGCATGGTACAGCTGCCATGGCACTGCTGTATTTTGCCATCTTGCCAGAGGACCAGATTTCTACCTTGTGCAGAAACACAGGCTTCTGGGACTCTCTGTGGCACAGACGTGGTCCCTGTCCAAGACCCCAGCTAAAACTTACATTAGCAAGTTCTTGGATCCCTCAGGGCTCCTGTCAGGTAGTAATCAAGGGCGTGCACAAGACAGATCCTGCATAGGTCTTATATGATGTTTTATCACAGAAATGGGGGTTGGAGGGGGGAGCAACCCATTACAAACACATGCTGCATTTCTACCCAATCATGAACTGCTGCTGCTATAAGTAACTACCTTGCCATGGGCTATGTTTTTCCAGTCTCCCAGCATCTCAGTTAAGTTCTCACTGATGGGAGATGAGTCTGAGAAATTCATGTTATTCCTGGGTCAAGGAAGGCATGCAGCTATGTGAGAAAAATCTTCAGAGAGAAGTTCTTATCCTGGGTGGGGCTACTATTTGATTTTATAGCTCCTGGTACCCTCATTTGAGTGTCTGCTCCAATCTTCATTGTTACCAAATGTTTCCCCTTCCTTTGACAAGCAGGGAAGTTCATTGCCCCTAGTTTGAATGGAAGCAGGGAAGGGATGTGATATTACAGAGCATGGCCACTGAAGGAGTCCATACAGGGAGGGCTAGCAGAAAAGCAGGAACAGGGGGATCCATTCATTCATGGATTCATCCATGATGGTAATATCCCAAGTAGTAACTTAAGTGAACCGCTTCTCTGGTGGGACCTATTACCATGCAGCACATGGAGCTATTAGTATCATCATCCATCAATAATATGTGCCATGTTAACGCAGTTGTAAGTTGCATTTGATGGTAGCATTAAACTCTGTTTGCTCAGCCTTCTGTTGCTCATATTCGGGGAATCACACTTTAAATGACAAGGTCACTTGATCATAATTAAAAAGTAAAACAAGAACAGAGGAAACATTAACCAGAAGCAAAACCTGTGGATGTCAGAACACTACAAGACCCTTGGCTCTGGTTCCTTCAGGGTTGATACTATGTGATAGTTCTCCACCACCAGCTTAGCGGCTGGTGTGTGTGTGTGTGTGTGTGTGTGTGTTGGATATTGAACCTGTTGCTTTGTGCATGCTATGCAAACATGCTACCGTTGAGCTATAGCCTCCGTCCCTGTTTTGTTTTTGTTTTTCCTTTTTTAAACACATAAAGAAGTAGAAAAAAACATTTCTTCAGCATAGGAAGTGGCAGAGGCAGCATCCTCCCCTCCAATTAGAAAAGAACAAAAGAAAGCATGCCTCATGTGCAATAATACTAATTACAGTAACAATAACTGACATTTTTGAAGATTTAATATGGGCCCAGCTTAGCGCTAAAGACTTCATTTGTCAAATAAGGGAAGCAAAACTGGGCTGTCTGTGAAGGCGTGAGAGCTGACTGTCCTCCCAATGCTCCATTGTCTGCTGCCTTTGTTTCCTTTGCTTGGCCTGCTAGACTTAGACCTTATGTATATTTTTGTGTTTTCTGCCTCTATTTATCTTCCTTTACCCACTTCCCTTCCAGGAGCCTTTGATTTAACAAGTATGGTGGGCCTCACTGAATGCACATTAGGGGAATCCACAGGTCTTCCTTGTGGTTCTTTGGGAAGAAACGGCTAACCAAGCAAGTTGCTCCCCATAGCAAAGCATCACTGCCCTGATGTGCCTTCCAAGTCTTCTTAGAGCGCAGTAATAGCTTCAGGGAAGGGTGAAGGAAGAACCTACATTCCTTTGTTGGTTTTATTAACAGAAAGAACACCTGTCCCATCTTCTATTTTCTTATGACAATTTCCCCTGACCCTGTTCCCAGTCAGCTATGTGTTACAGAGCTACCATAACTGTATTTTTAGAATAAGACTGAACTGGTTTGACAAGTACAAATTGGCAACTCATAGTAGAATATTTGAAAGTGAAAGTGCCCCAGAAAATTCAGTATCCCTGACCATGTCCATCATTCGTTTATTACCAGTTCTTCAACCACCTCAGATTTTGACCTGGTGAATGCTTCTCTTTCCCTCCCACACCACAGTGATGATTCTTACTCCATAAAAGCCTTGATCATCCTGCAGTTTATACAAAAAATGCTAACACCAGCCACATGGGGACAACAGCCTTAGTGGAACTCAGGCTGACTCCTCCCCCACTGGGGCTCATGAATGACTAGGGAATTCCCCCCTTCTCTTTTTCTCTCTCAGCTATGTTTGGTCCTATACTCAGATAACAGTTACTTGAGCTTCTAGGCATCCTATATCAAGCCCAAGGAGTTGCAGGTAGACCATTGGCTTGCCAGGAGAGAAAGCTACAAATCAGAGCTCAGCTATTTCAAGGCTCATTCCTCTATTTTCCCTGAATGTATGTAGAATTTCTAAGTGGATCCAGGGTCTGGAAGGAACCTCTGAAGCCCAGTGGCACTGACCTAAACTGTGAACTCAGTAACCTAAAAGCCCTGTAATAGGTCCAGGTCTATCGCATTTATGTGTTGACAACAAAAGATGTTGGGAGGGATTCGTGTGGACAGGCAAAGACCAAGACTGAGCTGTGGCTGAGTGACCTTGGGAACAAGTGTGTGTTTGACTTCTGTGCATTTGCCCTGACTCAGCCAGAGCTTTGTTTTAGAAGCAGAACCGGATGCTGCTTCGGAGCTCAGCTTTGGGTCTGAAAATAAATTAGGAAAAGAGGGCTCCATGCGGGGAGGCAGCAGGACAAGGCCTGTGGTGTGCCCTAGAAAAGCTTGAAGAAGATCAGGTCACAGAAGGGGAGTCATCCTGTTCAAAGGGGCAGGACAGAAGAAGCATGAGGCCAAAGCATGGTTAACCCTATGTCTGCCATTCTTTAAGCAGTTCATCTTCCTGCTAAATGTAGTCTTGGCAATGAAATGTCTAGCCCTAATAGAGGAGGCAGAAAAGCAGAACCAGCCTCGGTGGCAAATGGGCTTGCTTCAGGATGTGCAGCAGATTCCAATGTGGCCTCAATATCCCCTCCTTGTGGAATATACACTTTATATAACCCCAGCTCCTGGAGCATGACAGGGAACCTGTGAAATATTAAAATACCATCCCTGGGATTCCATTGCTTTGTAGGTCAAAGGGATCTGGTAATGTATGTAAGGCTCTTAATCAGTTGACTTGGAGTTAATCCAAAGAGGGATTATTTTAGAGCTCTGATTTAATCAAGTGGACTTTTAAATGAGAGTAAAGTATCAGACACATGTTCCTGCTGGCCTAAAAAAAAGTAAACGACTCAAATGTGTATAACAACAACAATAACAACAACAGCAATAGTAACAAAATAATCAGCTGTGTAACAAATGTACAGGTGTGCTCACATAGCTAGGACTTAAAGTAGGATTCAGAAGCTTGGTCGACAACCAACGAGAAAACATGGATGCAGTTCTTTGGACGTAAGGAACCAAATCCTTCCAACAATCCAGATGAACCTGGAAGAAGACTCTGAGCATCACAGGATAACCTGATTCAGCCAAAACATTAATGAAAGCTTCATGAGACTTAGCCAAGGACCGGGGATGCTGTGTCCACACTTCTGGCCTATAGAAGTCAAGGCAGAGGAAACCGGTTCATTTAAGCCAGCAGTTTTGTGAGGATATGCTATGTAACAGTAGAAAACTAATCAGTCCAGCTAAGTGCTGCAAGCTGGGGGCATCTCTGACCTCTCTCTTCTCTTCTTAGCATCTCTCCTTCCTTTTTTGGCTTCTTCTTCCTCTCCCCTTTTGCCATGCACTCATGTGCAGTGGTCTATCCAGCCATATATTCTAGTTTTCAATTATGTATTCAACATAGTGAGGCACTGTACTGAGGTACAAGTGACACAGTGACCAGAGCATATTTCACTAGAGGGATACAAATATGATTCAGTGTGACAGATGCTATGATAACTGATAACACAGGGCAGATGAAAGAGGGTACAATACATCACTGTTTGGGGCAGTAGATGGGCTTCTCGGTGGAAGAAGTTTCTCTTTTGATTCTTCAAGCACATGTCGGGGACTTTGGGCTTGAACATTAGGATCACCTGATTAATTCATTCAGGGGTAGTGGTTCTAATTTAAATAGTAGGAGATGTGAAATGGATTTTAAGATTTCAAAAGGCTCTACAGGGGATCATAATTGCTGCAAAGTTTGGGAATTGCTGATAAAATGAAGGTGGGCTGCTTTGCTGAGACCCCTTCTTTTGGATCTCATTCAACATCCATTTTGAGAACATTGGCTGCTGAAAGCTTTAAAAACTGTACCCTCCGTGAGAATGTCCTGGCCTAAAATACATTTGTTTTCTCTCTATTGCTATAGCAAAATACCAGACCTGGCAACAGAATGGAGGAGACAAGATATACTTTGGCTCACAATTTCAGAGGTTTCAGTCCATGGTCAGTCTGCTCCATTGCTATGATTCTGTGGTGAAGGAGACCATTGTAACAGTAGCATTGTGGTAATGAAGACCAGTCATCTCATGGCAGCTGAGAGGTAGAAATATGTGTGTAAAAGGCCAAGGGAAAGATACAGCTTTGCCACCAGTCACCAGTGACTACTCCAACATGGCCCCACCTCCTAGTTCCTACAGCCTCCTAATAATGTATCAAATTATGAATTTGCCAATGGATTAATCCACAGATGATATTAGAGAATTTATAATCCAATCACCAATCCTAGCTACCCAGCAGCTGGCCACAACCCACACCTTTAACAGAGGAGCTTTGGGGTGACTTTGCATATTAAAATCAAAACAAATAGAAACTTTGTTGATGCAAGCATTCCCTCTCAGATCTTTGCAGGATACAATGACCCAGACCCTTGCCACAGTTTGAGAGAGTTCCAACGCATCACTGTGGCCCCAGCATGCCCTGCAGGGTCAGTTGGAGCCTCAGTTAAAACCGTATTGGATCATTTTCTCCTGTGAGCCATCTTGTCTTCCTTAGCCTGTGACAGGCTCCTGTCCAAGAGTTCTCCCTAATAAATCTTTTGTATACAGATCCCTGGCTCTGAATGTGTTTTCAGGGAAAATTGGTCTAAAGCAAAAATAAAGGTTAGTACAACAAATAATGAAGTGGGAAGTTGGAGAAGAGAATAGCTCAGGCACAAGTCTTGATGAGAGCAAGGCTGCTGAGCTGCAGAGGAGCCAAATCAGTCAGTTGGAGGGTAGAAAAGGGCAAAAGGCATGGAGGGCATCATCACACATCCTCTTGCTAAAGCTTCCCGGGCTGCAGGGTGTGTTGGATCTATGGGACTAGCTATTGCTATCCTGTACATTTTTTTCCAGGAATTCTATAGCCCTAAATATTAGAGCAGAGTGAGGATGCCAGGAGGAACGCCTTGAAACATAGCCAGCACGTGGTCATCTCACAGCAGCTGCCACCTGTGAGAGCCAGAGGAAGAAAATGCTCTCTGCTGCAGCTTTGCTCCAGTAGACCTGGGTTCTCATGAACCACTTTGAGGCATGGCTGCTGATGACTGACAGAACTGCTGGGCCATAGCTGGAGGAAGGGGAGGCATTTGTAGGTAGAAAGCCCAGCTGAAAGGCCGCTGAAAGACTGTATTCAACAGCAATAATCCCTAAGGATGGAGCCCAACCAAGGACAGGGCTTTATATCTCAGTACTTGGAGTGTAAGGATGTGGCAAGCCCATGTTCTTTTTTTCAGCAATGGATTGTAATAGCACTATTCATACAGAAGAAATCAACATAATTTTAGAGTATTACATTATCATATATTACCTATAAATTAGGTAATATGCATGAGAGTGCTTGGGAAATGAAAAAGCTCTACATGGAGATGTGAGGTATTATGTCTTCTTCTCTGGTATTTACGGAAATGAGCAGATAGGAGCGGCAGGGCTCTGGAAACTGTAAATCCCTGAACAAATAAGAAGCCGCATAATTAGGTATTTTACAAGGTACCTTGAGCCCTGAGGCAGGCAGGCCCTGGCTTCTATTCTGCAAGGGCAGTTTCACTGGCAGAGTGAGCACTGCCTGAAGAGCAAGTACGCTGACATCTCACAACGCTCCATTCACGGAG
This sequence comes from Mastomys coucha, assembly GCF_008632895.1. Taxonomy (NCBI): domain Eukaryota; kingdom Metazoa; phylum Chordata; class Mammalia; order Rodentia; family Muridae; genus Mastomys; species Mastomys coucha. The sequence continues at coordinate 57,035,508 of NW_022196891.1, read as the reverse complement.
CCCTACAATAATAGTATTCTAGCTGGGCAATTTGCAGAGAGCAAATTAAGGAGAGTAAAACTCATGTAATGTATCCTGGGTGGAGGGAGGGTAAGAGGAGGAAGAAGCAAGTGGTCAGAGACCTATCAGCAATGCTTGTCTTCTGCAGGAATCCCTCACACTACACAAAAAGACTATAGAGAAGTAGACCCAGGAAAATGAAGCCCCATGGAATGCCTTTCTGGACAGAATGTCAAGCATATATGTCCACAAAGGGCTCCAGGATCTGAAGTCCTCTACAGGGTAGCTTTAATGGTGGGCGCTGAGATGGGTAAGGGGGTAGGGTGCACTAAGAGAGACTAATGCTTAGTGACTCTTTAAGTGCTGTACTGTTTTGCTCATGCTGAGACTGGCCCTATTGGGAACTGCGATTTGAAGGAATTTTTTATTTTCTAGTGTGAAAAAAAAATCTTGCTTGAGTTGAACTACTGAGGTAGAATCTTTCTATTGTACCCCTGTATTTCCTTCTCTCTTTTGACATATCTCAAGTATTCTAGATTGGCCTTTGACATAATATGTAGATAAGTATGACCTTGAACTTTTAATCCTCTTACTTCAGAGTGCTGCAATTAAAAATTTGTGCCCTGACACCTCGTTTACAGGATATTGGGAATCAAAGCTAAGGTATCATTCATGTTAGATAAGCGCTCCACCAACTGAGATACCAGCCCTAAGTGGCATCTATAGAGGAACTTTAATACAGCAACATGGTTGCTCTGGCAAGTGTTGACATCCAAAGAACTTTTAGGCCTGTGCCATTCAGCTGTAATGAATCCCTCTGGCTTGAATAAAGACATGCCAATGAAGATAAAGTTACTTTGTAAAAGTATGCAGCTTTGTTTGAAAGTGACATCTAATTGAGCAGCAAAGTGACAAATCAGAGAAAGATTTGACAGAATGAGCCAGAGATAAGATACACCCAACTCTCTTGAGAACAGATAGGAAAGAGAGACGTGTGACTTAAAATAACACAGAGAGAGAGAGAGAGAGAGAGAGAGAGAGAGAGAGAGAGAGAGAGAGAGAGAGAGAGAGAGAGAGAGAGAGAGAGAGAGAGAGAGAGAGAGAGAAGCCAGTTTTACAGTGACAGGTTGCAGGTGAAGACAGAACAAGCCAGAGAATGAGAAGGAGCCAGAAGTTTAGAACAGACTGCCAGAGTTAGTTTGAGGCCAAGCAGATCAATTCAGTCAGAGGCTGAGAGAAGCCAGTTTGAATCAGTAGTCTTGGAGCAGTGTTTTGAGCCAAAATAGCTAAGTTGAATCAGCCAGCCAGAGTGCAGAAGGAACTAGAAAAGGTGAGTTTATTCAGCAGTAAGCCTCCAAGATGACACACTTATATATGGTGAATAAAAGCTACATTTATAGGAATCATTAATGCTTCATCTAATGGTAACTCTAGCTGTCACTTTCCATCCAGCCTGTGTTGAATAAGGGTGTTTTTTTCAGGCCCTGCACTAGGTAACTAATATGTATTATCTCTATTATGGACAATTCCACAGGGTGGGGAAGGTTAGAATCTAGTGTACAGATGTAACCAAGTCTTCGAGAGGATGGCTAGTTCCACATGAATAAGGGAAGCAGACAAACAGTGAAATGGCACACTGACATCCACCACTATCTTCTGTTCCACAGAAGGTCATATACTTGGTTCTTTGTCCTAGGTACTGACCTGCCTCCATTGTCACCCAGGGAGCTTGTTTCTCCCTACTGAGTCCATGAATGCTGGTCTCCATGGCTGTCCAGTGTATAACACATGCCTTAACCTGCCAGCAGACATATTTTTCTCGCCGTAACAGTTGTCTACCCAGGTCAAGAGAGTCTGTTTGCTCATCCTGGGGCCCACACCTCCATAATGAAAGGTTTAGCTAGGAATGCCCTCAACATTTCAGAAATGTGAGATCAACATAGTTAGGGGCTAACTTGGGCCCTCTAGGACTTCGTATGTGGGAGCCCTAACTGTCAACGCTTTGTGGAAAACAACTGTTTAGAGACAGAACCTACTAAAGAGGGGGTTAAATTAAGGGAAGTCCTTGAGGATGTGCCATAACCCAATAGGACATGTGTTTTTAAAAGAGGAAAGAAGGATATAGGCACACATATATCAAGGAAAGGAAATCAGAAGAGACATGGAAAGGAGATAGCTGTCTCCAAGCCAAGGACAAAGGTTGGAAGATATCCTTTCCTTGCAACACTTAAAAGAAATCAACCCTGAGGTCACTGCTCTCAGATTTGCAACACATTACTAGTGTTTAAGGCCAGCCCATGCTTCTTTATCAGGGCAGTTCTGGAAAAGAATGCAAATATTACTGCCCATTGTTCCTCCAGCCAGCCTCTCTACTACTCTTGTGTTTCCTATTTCCCTTAAGTTTGTCCCTAGCATCCCCAGGCATGATGCATTCCTAGCTAACCATGGAAGGCAGTTGAGGAATGCCCCACACAGAGGCAGTAGAAGTAGGTAGTAACTTACCCACAAAGGCTATATTTTTGCCCTCTTTTCTTCTAGTAAGTGGTGGTTGTTTTGATTAGCTGGCATGCTAGGACTGCCCTCCTCCTACCAGTGTGTGAGGACAGGCATGTCAGAAGCCCATGAGCTGATGGAGAAGCTTAGCTCCTGTGGAGAAAGTCCTCACACCTTCTCTATCACCTCATCTGTGAAAAGTGTGCTGTGTAGAAGTACCGGTCTGGAATCCTAGATGTACCATTAACTAACTGTGTGGATTCAAGTGAGTTCCTTGACGTCTTAGACCCACTTTCCCTGCTCTGTGAATAGTACTACTGTGAAGATCACGTGAGATAGATGGATTGATAGATGCCACAGTTGTCTGCTAGGTGAGCTGGGTTGTGAATAGGATTTTAGGAGGAAGAGCCAATGTAGGAATGCGGATTCAGAGAACTCCCTGATGGTGTTCTGAGTAAGTTTCAAAGTACCCCTCAGTAAAACTAGTTCAGAGGCAAATGATACTGTCTCTAAGTTTTCCTTATGAACTGCCTGTGATCCTCTGGAACACTTTCATGGTTCTATGTATGAGGCAAGCATTATTAATACTTGGTTGGCACATTGGCTTCTACTTGTCAATCAAATGCTCCATCCCATTCAGATCCTGAAGTTTTATCCCCTAGGACTTCAGAATATAACCTTTTTTTTTTTTTTTTTTTTTTTTTTTTTTTTTTTTTTTTTTTTTTTTTTTTTTTTGATACGGCTTTTAAAGAAACGCTGAGCCACCAGGGTTCTAATCCAGTCCCACTAGCATCCTTAGAAGAGATCAGAACACATGAAAGAGGACACAGACACAGCAAAGGCCATGTGAAAAGGCATGGAGGAGGTAGCAATATATAAGCCAAAGAGGAAAACCCAGAGGAAATCAAACCTGCCAACACCTCCATCTAGGATTTCTAGCAACCAGAATGATGTGAAGGCTAGCTTCTGTTTTTTTAAAGCCACCTGCTGTGTAGTAATTTGCTGTGGCAGCCCAAGAAATGGAATACAATCTTTGAAACTAACAGTGAGAGAGGGAATATTATCAGCCCCTCTTTCATTCATTCACTTACTTGACAGATTTCCCAGCTCCTACTCTGGCTCAAGGCTGAGTTTTGTACTCAGGACAAGCTGGGCATAGTCTATGCCCCCATAGAGCACTAAAAGCAGGTAAACTTGACAGAGGTCAAGACAGGCAAGCAGATCATCTCAGGACAGATGCAGGGCCGTGGGGGACTGTGTGGCACACAGGATTCCAGTGGTGCCAATGACAGAGAAGCAGAGTGTGTGCTGGATCAATACAGCCTCTGTTAGGTGCACAGTCCTTGCTTGTGCTCCCTAGGTTAGGAGAGACAAGAGCCTGCAGCTGGGTGAGAGAAGAGCCAGCATGTTGGGATACCAGCCAAGGGAGATTGAGATGCTCTGGTGTAGACTGGCTCAGGCTGCCTGGAAATCCTAATATGCATTACCCTCCAAATGTTTGCCTGCCAGCCAAATGGAATAAGGAGCTCCCCTCTTTCTGCTTCCCCTGATATGAAATCCTCCAAGTCACTATCAGTTATCTTTCTGGCTTAGAACCACAATGACTTATCGCTGAATGTAACTATGTATGTCAATGTTATCTGCTACAGCACCAACTTCATTTGAGACACTGCGTTCCCTTGAGTAACCCCTACCCATTCTCCAGTAAGTGACTTCTCACCCACACTTCTGTATGTAAGTAAGGGAATTCAAGGCTCCCTGTGCAATTTGGGGCTATGGGCATACTTCTCCTGTTTTGTTTTTCTTTTTTTTGTTTTGTTTTGTTTTGTTTTTTGTTTTCTGTTAACTTCGTGTCTGATCCCTTCATTCTTCCTATCATCATCTGTTGTATCAACTTTTCCTGGGGAATCATGAATGGGTGTCAATTACTTCCAGATAGGGGACTAACTATAGACAAAGAGTTGATCCTATCCAAATCTAGCTTGATGAACCAATGAGTTTATTTAGGTTACATAGAAGGATGCTGGTGTGATATTAGCTAAATAGGTGTCTCCGAGACAGCTGCACACTGGAAAGCCCGGCCGAGCATAGGTAATGACTCAGGAAAGCTGTATCCCTAGAGCTCGCTCTACCACTTGCAAGCAGCTCACTCCAGTGTTCTCCTCCCAGCAATTGTTTGCTGCTTTTATAGCTTTGGGAGAGACTGTGGATCCTGCAACTTTCCGAACCTTGTGAGTTTCTAAGCTTCTTGAGCCTTATGAGGCTCCCCCAACCCCTGAAGTACTTGCTTAAATTCAGAGGAAAGAGCAAAGTTCTGTACACAGCACCATCCCTCCATCTGGCCCAGCCTTTGCTCCTTCCCCCTCCCCATCTCTGTGATATTCCTTAGTCTCAAATGCTTTCTACACCCACCAAGCATAATGAGCTCCTATTCATTCTTCAACACTCACTTCTTTCTTTGTTTTCCTGCAGCACCTGGGAAATACTTATATTAAATACTTATCGGAGTGTGTCACCTGCAGATATGTGCACATCTCCATTTACAACCATCCTGAGAGAGGACAGACTAATTTACTTTCTGTCCCAGTATCAGTGATGAGAAGCGAGTGATAGATAAATCCTATGCCATGGTTCATTTTACTATTTCTATCATTTTTTCTTTTATAATTCTAGCGACTTTAGTATACACATAATCTATTATAGTTTTGCCCTCTTTCAAAAGGACTACATCTAGAAACGTGAAGACTCAAACACTATTTTTTTTCTCTCTGTTAGCCTCTCCATTTCTTAAGGGCTAAGTATGGTTTTCCCAACCACTCATCACGGAGAGGATGGGCCCGTGTGTTGTGCCCCCATTCAGGCCAATTGACCTTCTTGTCATCATTCCTGAAATGACAACCTTTCTTTATGAGCTTTTCTCACACCATCTCTCATTTCTTTTAAGGTCCTCTATATCTAACCAAGCCCTTATTCTGTGGGGATTGTGGCAACCTTGTTAGTCAAAGTATGGTCCTTGACCAATAGTGTCAGTACTACCTGGAAGCCCATGATAAACGCAGGCGTTCAGCACCTACTCAGCCTGACTGGATCACAGCCCAGACTTTTGCAGGCTCTTGAGGTGGCGTGCCAGGGTTTGAAATGCTCTGCTGGAGAGCAGAGTTCTGTAAAACTTTCCTTGTGGGTGTTCCGACAACAGGGACTATATGGGCCTGGCTTACCCTGTCTTCCCCGCTGCCATTAACTACTGTTGCAGTACAAAAGCCGCTGTAGACAACAGGTAATCAAATTCATGTGATGGCGCGGCAAGACAATTTTATTGATCAAAAGCAGGGAGCTGGCTCCTCTGGCTATCATCTGCTGAACCTGCCTTAACTACACAGTTTGATTGTTGTGGAGGGCAACCTTTAGGAGGGTCCTTAAGTGATCTCACCTCTCTGTAGTCATACTCTCCAGGGTGGACCTGGTTAACTGTCTCTCTTCTGTGGGTGGACTATGGCAGAGTGATGGGATATCAGTTCCAGGACTGGACTATTAAAAAAGCCTGGGCTTGCCAGACCCCCCAGGAGCTCCTGGGGACTGGCCACCAACCAATAGTACACATGGAGGGATCCATGGCTCCAGCTGTAGATGTGGCAGAGGATGGCCTTGTTGGATATCAGTGGGAGGAGAGGCCCTTGGGCCTGAGGGTGTTTGATGCTCCAGTGTAGGGGAATGCCGGGGCGGGATGATGGGAGTGGGTGGTTAGGTGGGTGGGGGAGCACCCTCATTGAGGCAGGGGAGGAGGGTGGGATAGAGGAATGAAAAGGGGAAAACATTTAAAATATAAATAAAGAAAATATCCAATTAAAAAAATAGCTGGGGCTTTTGTCTCCCCCTTCCACCCCCCCCCGCAACTGCAGTGGAGCCTACTAGTCAATTCCAAGGCAGGATTTGTGGAGAGGCTTGTGTAGCAGGAACTGAGGCTTCTCATATGCCTCTGAAGGGAGTGTGGAGATGGATCCTCTTCCTATTGGATCCTGAGACGCCTACAGAACCACATAAAATCCTTCCTGGAACCCTGAGGTCTTTCCAGATCTCTAGCCCTTAGAAACTGTGACACAAGAGATGAAGTTTTAAACCACTCATTTTAGGATACTCTTTACTACTCAGTAATGGATAATTAGCAGATAATTAGCAACATTCTAAGCTGTTCCCTGCCTGCTCTACCTTCATATTTCTATAGTACTGTACCAGGGAGTGAGTGAGTAAGTAGAAAGCATTTATGCTGCTATGTGTCTTTCTTCCTCTGAAATTAGAATCTTTATATATAGGTGCTGTATCCTAAAAGAAGCTGGTGGGGCTGGGGAGACGGCTTAGGAGTAAGTGTTCAGTGCACAGGCATGAGGAGCTAAGTTCAGGGTCCACATAAAAAATAGGTGTAGTGATATGTGTCTGCAACCCAAGTCCTGGAGGGTTAGAGACAGGAAGGTCCTGAGGAGACAGGATAGTATTTTACACAATTATGGAGAATGAATGAAAGAAGAAATCTTGACATTAGCCTCTTGCCTCCACATATGCTGGCATGATTGAGCACACCTGTGCTCTACACATGGGTGCACACACACACACACACACACACACACACACACACACAAAACCCAAAACAACACAGAACAAAAAGGTGCTGTCCACAGAATTTACTGAATGACCACACAAGGCTTTCTTATGTCTATTGCAGATCAGAAGCCGCTAATGTGTGTGCTGGTGAGGGTACTTTGGTTCTTGAATGCTCACTTTTTTTTTTCTAGATCTTCCTGGGAAAGTATGATTTACCACTCTCATTAGTAATATTATTATATTATTATTTAATAACCATAGGAGGGGGTTTCTACCCATACACGGACACTTTTTCAATTACCTGAGAAGACTTCTAAAACTGAACTAGTGTATTGCTGACTGCCTCCTCTTTGTGATTTCTAGATGGGAGAAAATAGTCTCAAGATAGCAAAGTCTGTTCTCAGGTTGTCTTCGAGGAAAGTGTAATCCACTGTTGTCTTTTGCTTTGAGGTGGTTTTTTTCACTTTCATTTTTTTTTCTTCCCTGCCTTCTGAGTTTGTTGGCTTTTATCGCCTCTCGTTATTTCGCAGTTGCCTGGGCATATGAAGAACTCCTTTCCTCCTTCCCTCCACGCTTGTTTTCAAGAGTTTGTTCACAGCACTTCCAAAATGCCTCACATCTCATGATTGACCCTAGGGTGACAAAAAGCCAGGGACAGACAGTAGGCTTCTAGGAAGAAATCGTTTCTAGTTGACTCTGATTTGACTAAATGGTAAACCAGAGGTGCGAACATTTTATGCTTCCTGATGTTGGTTTGAAAGGCAAGCACTGAACTCTGTGTGACTGATAAAGAGTGGATGCTTTGCACAGTATAGAGTACAGGTTCAAGGACCACTGCAAGGAGGATTCTAAAATTTCCTGCTTTTTCCTGTGATTGGAGCTAAAGTTTCCAAACAATAGAGCAACATAGTCAGGTGCTATGCTTCTCTCTCTCTCTCTCTCTCTCTCTCTCTCTCTCTCTCTCTCTCTCTCACTCTCTCACTCTCTCTCTCTCTTGCTCTCTCTCTCTCTCTCTCTCTTGCTCTCTCTCTCTCTCTCTCACTCTCTCTCTCTCTGTTTTTCTGTCTCTCTGTGTGTAAGTCCTTAAAGAAATGCCATACATGTTTACAATATATAGTACTGTAAACTTTACAATATATAGTATTACATATAAAGCACATGTTTGTATTTGCCTCCTGAGTCCAGGTTATCTTGTCTATAAATTATAGCCTCATCTTTAAGTGAATTTGATCTTGGGGTTGTAAACACCTGTACCCAAAAGTAAAAACTGAAAGAGATACAACTTACTTTCAAGATGTATGGAAGTTGATGGGAGTGTAGTTCAGTGGTAGAATACTTGCCTAGCATGTACAAGGCCCCAGGTTTGATTCTCCAGGGCCTCAAAAACAAACAGTCATGTGAAGGTGTGTGTGTGTTATTTTATCATAACCCATAACCAGATTACAACTGCTATCCTGAGGTGGCTGTGACCTTGCACATGATGTTAGCATGTTAGCATCTTCACAATTTATTCAAGTCTGCAGTCAGGGTAGGTCTCATTGTTCCAGGTTAGTGGATTCATAAAGCAGAGAATAACTATACTCAAATATAGCTGTGCCAGTATATTTCTACCACTTTTAGAAAGCTCTTACTTGGAGCTACAAATTATTCATTCAAGGTTCTATACAAAAAAAAAAAAATGGTTAGTATCTATATGTTAATCAGCTATCCGTTACTATTTTTTAAAACACAAGATAATAAATGTATAAAGAGAAGAAGTCTGTTTGTGTCATGGTCTTGGAGACTCCAGTCCATGATTGACTTCCCACACTAACTGTGTCTGTGACAATGAGGTACATGTGGTAGTGTGGAATTGCTCACATTGTGGCCAGGGTATGAAGGAAAGGAAGGAGTAAATTCCAACAATCCTCCTACAGGGCATGCCCCAGTGATATAAGAACCTCTTCATCATCCCACTGTGTAATGGTTTCCCCAATTCCTGTAGTGACACCACAGGCTAAATACCAAGGGCCTTCAGGGGATATTCCAAGTCCAACTATAGCAATCTGGAATTTCAAATCAAAGCCAGTATTATTTGCTAATTTCAAATTTATTCAATAAGTCTAATCATTTGTTCACATTTCCTTTAAGGGCCAAGTAGCAAATTAATTCAAATATCTATGTCTCAATTTCCCTCTGAAGGGGGAAATAAAATGGCTCTTATTATCCAAGCTTTTGCTTTCTGATTCAGTTTCTGATGGCTAACTGAAATCTGAATATATTAAAAAGTCAACAACTCACGTTAAATTGTACATCATTTTGAGCAGCATGAGGAAATCTCATTCTGTTTAGATCCATCTTATCGAGGACATGAATCATCCCTTTGTGCAGAGTATCCAAGCTGTAGAAGTTACCGTCTTGTTATTCATTTTGAACTGTGTATAATTTTTTCTGCTGTTGTGATAACATGGTGCTGCTGTTCAAGAAACCCTCAGTGTCTTAATAATAGTCCTAATGTACAGGAGTAGTGAGACAAAGCGGGGTGTATCAAGGTATAAAGTGGGGGTAGACTAACTCCAGTTCTCTGTGGCAATGCCACAGAACATGCTCAAGACAAACAAACAAACAAACAAAGACAAAACGAAACCCCCAAACCTCCAAACAAACAAACAAACAAACAACAGCAACAAAACCACGCCAAATATCTAGGGCTTGCGACCATATACAATTTGAGAGATCCATAGAAGTTCTCAGACTCCTCCCACCACACACAGCCCTTCTCCATTACATCCACCCACCGACCCACCCACATGTACACCAACAATAAGTGAGCAATGCAGTAATAATCTTAGAACCAGCAGATCATTTTTTTTCTGGCAAGCTGATAAAGAAATTTTTATAGTATACATGTAAACATGTTCAGTTTACAATGTATATAATGGACATTGTGACTCACTGCAAACTACCAAATGAATCAGGATTTTTATTTGGCAAAAAATGACATCAACAGAGAGATGAGCATTTTAGCCTTGCCTTGCAAAATGGATGGATTGTTAAATAATCCCCCACCCCAAATGCTTCACACTGCTACTTCCAAGAGAATCAGTGTGTAGGTCCATGGAACGTCCTTGGGTTCAGGTCTCCCTAGACCCCTCAGCCTCTCTTTCTTAAGAGCAATACCCAGAGCTCAATGCAGCAAACACACAATAAAACAATTCTCAGTGCTGTCAAAATAGAAGAGCATGCACAACAAATTAATTTAAATAAAGCATGTCAAATATTTGCTTCAGTTGAAATTTATAAAATGCCATTTCATTACCCTGTGTTTTCATTTATGCCAGGCGACTGTCATGCCCAAACTATTTTTTATTATTGTAGAAGCCAGAAAACACATTTTAGGATAAAATATTATCATAATAAAGATATTTGAGCCTTACGATATTGCTTTTGCAGCAGAATGAAGAATTGTCAAGTCTAGTCTTATTTTTTAGAATTAAAATAAACCTTCCTGAAGGTTCCATGCCTTGCTCTCCTTGTGAGTATTTAGGACAGGTACTAGTTAACACCTTTGAGAAGTAACACTACTTGTTACTATGACTAAGGCATATCTTGTAGTGAGAGGTATGGGTCTGATGAGACAGAACACCAAGAGGAAGGAGGTCCAAAGGAGAATTTTATCTCTGAGTTGTGAAGACATACTTTTAACTCCTGGTCTAGATTCTCATCAAATCTCTGGGAGTTCTTTTTCTCCCTGGGACCCATAGTAAAGAGATGGTAGAATCTTCTTCCTAGAAGTTACTGCGATTCTGAACTTAGGGGCTGTCTCTTGGCATCATTTCTTGGTAATAGCTGCCTTCTCTTTAATCAAATATTGATGTCACTTTGCCAGGGGGGCAGTGACTCTCATTCTTTCCTAAGTAAACAAACACACAGAAAGCTAGTCAGAACCAGGTATAGTAACAGGTACCACATACAGCTATAGGATGAGTGAGATACAATTTTGGACTTAGAAGGACTTAGGCTTTCATTAAAAGTGCATTTCCACACTTGTTGATTTGGTATCCACTTCTAGAGAAGATATTCCTGTGAAAGAATTGTTTCACTCAAGGGAGAAGCATGAGGCAGGTCTCTGAGCTCTCTCAGAAGGAATGAACCTACTTAGAAGTTGAAGCACCCCTGGATAGAATTGAACATCTCTGGAGATTTTGAATAACTTGAATAGGGTCAATCTCAAAGATTCCACTGAAGCTGATGTTCCACTAAGATCTTGAAAAATGGGCCTGCCACCACAGTTCAGCCGGTAAAGGCACCTGCCTCCAGACCCGATGACCTGAATTTGTGTTCCATCATTCACATGGGAGAAAGAAAGAACCAATTCCCACAAAGTGCTCTTTCACTTCTACCTGTGTGCTATCGTGTTGGCTCCCAAGCAGATACAAAATAGTTTACTTTAATACTTTGAAATCTTAATCAGACACTCAAAGTCATAATTTTCAAATATGGGTATCCACCCAACATGTTGTGATTTTCCTGAAAATTATCTTCCCTTAAATGGAGGGATAGAGGCCCAGAAAGACAAATAATGCCTATTCTCATTCCTGTTAGCCTTTCCTTATGCCCATGCTGTGGGATTTCAGGTTGTTTTTGTTGCTATCGTATACTTACTGAAACCTATAGGGTGGGATCCAGTTACTCATACTGTATATCAAATTCTCAGGATATTTTGATGAGTTACTAGAACTGTTGGAACACACAATATCCTTATCACTAACTATCAACTGCTACCCTATGTACCATATTGCTTTTCTCCCTCCTCCCTGTAATATACTTGTTATTTACTAGGGGAACCCTGGATTCTTCCCCCTGGTATTTTTCATCCATGTAGACTCAGCTCTGACAACTGTGACTCTCTTGCCACCAGTCTATCCCTTGGCTCTCTATCTGAATTTGGGTTTAGAAAGAGAAACCGAGTGTATATAGTAATCTTCTGTTTGGAAGCTAGTCTGTGTACAGAGGGTTGGCATATGTTCTCAGATACATTAGACATCCTTCCACGTGGGTTCTTTGCCTGCTGGTGGGGTACATGGTAGGGAGTACTTCCTTTTCCTGGGATAGCCATCACTGGTTGAGAAGAAGTCTTCTTCCTTAGGGTCTTCAGTGATGGAGCTGCAGGTAAACTCACATTACTAAGCGATGTATCAAGAGGGGACAATGTTCCCAACTTGAGCCATGCCCTGTCGTTTGTTCAGAACTCTAGCAAGGAAGAAAGATGCTATCTGTGTGATTCCTTCCATAAGGTACATAATTGTACACCTGCTTTTAGGTAAGACAACTGTTTGTTAGTAAAATCTAAGGCCTTCCTTTCCTCTCCTTCCTAAACCTATACCACACACACACACACACACACACACGCACACGCACACGCACACGCACACGCACACGCACACACACACACACACATGCACACACACACACACACACACACGCACACACACACAGACACACACACACACACACACACACACACACACCTGTTCTCCCAGGACACTGAATTGTCTGATTCTGAAGATCTGGGATGGAGTCTGTGTTTATATTGCAAGCAAGCTTCTACGTGTCTTTAACGTTGCTGGTAGAAAGTACACACTGAAAACACTGCTGTTAAATAAAAAAACCTCTCTCATATGTGCAGAGACATACAGATTGTTGATAGGGAGAGAGGTACCCCCCCCCCAAATACCCACACTGTAACTCGTAGAATCTGCAAATATGCTGTTTTTTATGTAAAGGGGGAATTAAGGTTGCTAGTTAGCTGTCAATATCTCAGTGTGATCCTGGACTAGCTGGGTGGTTTTCATGTGTCACATGAACCCTCTAACGTAGATGAAGGCATAAGAGGTTACAATAAGGCAATGGAAAGAGGACTCCATCAGTCAGTGCTGGCTTTGGACAGGAAGGAAGGGGCACAAGGCGAGGAATGTGGGCCACTATAGAAGCTGATGGAAGCCCTGAAACAGGTCTACCCTAGAGCTGATAGAAGGAATGTAGCCCCTCTGACACCTTGCCTTAAATCCACATCTAAGTTCTGATATACACACCATAAGATAATGAATGTGTATTGTCTGCAGCCCCCAGATCTGTGGCCATGTGTTATGATTTCAAGATGAGTTAATACGCACACATTTTCTGGATGGCAGCATTGTCTCTAAACCTGAACTACTTCAACCAGATGAAAGGATTTATGGATAAGAGTGTGTTTGGTCAAGATGTATAGTACTCCTTGGTGATAAATTCTAAAGTTTTAGATGCTAAAACTACTAGGCTGAGTGAACAGGACTGACTAATGCCCAAGTAGGCTAGATTTTAAGTTAAGTGAGCATGACGAGCACATTGTTAAAAACTCAAACCTGATTAACTCTCTGATGAAGCACAGCATGACAAATGCCAGGCGATCACAGTGCTGTGAAAGCCAAATGCAGTATACAGAGTTGGGGAGCTTTTCTTGCAGCTGGAAGCCTGGGATCCAGAAAAGCAGTCCAGGGTCACCACGGGGTCAGTGCTAACAGTGGTTTTCCCCATGCAGGGAAGAACCCTACCCATGCTGGCTGTGGGATCATTTCTATTCATGGAAGAGCATAAGGGTAGAGGTGTTGTGATGGTTTCCCTAGCTGTCTGGAGACCCACCTGTTCTAGGCAAAGTCTCCCTTAACTAAATTTTCAGTTATGAAAAGAATATATACTGAAATATATACTGAGTATATATGGACGTGTGGCTTCTAGAATTCATATAAATCATGCTGTTGAGTTCTCTCATTTATTCAGTCATGGCTTTATATATTCCACCCCTGGCTCTTTCATTCATCATGCATTTATTATACATGTGCCACATGCTCAGCACCAATGACGTATGGGTAAATGTTAGGCTGTCTCATTCTCAAGGAGCTACCAGTATATTTGGAGAAGTTACAGTGCCAAGTGCTCAGATCACTACTGGAGTTTTGCCCCAGGTGCTCAGGAATCCCGGAGGAAAATCCTAATTCAATCCAAGAATAGGGGTAGAGAAGGAGTCAGAGAAGGGAAAGCAGTGTTAGAGATAACCTTTACAGATGAGAATTAGATTCAAGCAGGCATTCCTGCAGGGGATAGAGCGTAGTTCTGTAAGAGGAGGTAGCTACTCAGGATTGGGAGTGCCAATGCGTGTACTCCACTAAGTGACTGTTATGAGATACGGCTGAAAAGTAAAGCAGAAGCCTGATCCCAAATTGTTGTGTGTGACTTGTTAGAACAGCAAGGATATTGAATATGAAAGAGATTGGAGAGAGCTAAGCAAAGTAGTGTGGTCATACGCAGGGTTCAGAGAGCTTCCTTGGTGGCTGTGAGCAGAGTATCCCAGGGGCAGGGGTGCACTCAGGTGGGCTAGACAGAGGGAAGAGAATTCCAGAGTCTGAATGGGGCCGAAGACCTATACGCTCTTTTAAAGGAAAGACTTACCATGAGAATAAGTCAGCCTTCCAAGGTGAAGCGAGCCCTTTTCATGATTTCCTCGGCTGATGTTGCTCTTGAGGAAGTGACAGAAAATGTGTGGAATGCTGAACATTGTTGGTGGTGGCCACAATATGTTCTTATGACTCCTAAAGGGTTTTATTCACCGAGACGGACCAGACTATATATTTAACATGCATTTAAGATTATTGCCGTGTATTGTGATTACAGGCCTGGCTCCACGTTTTTATTCAGAGTCATTTATTCAGAAAAATCTCTTCTTAGCATTTGAGTTCATTCTTCATTAATTCAGTGGCAGCTTTGCGTGGCACCAGTGATTGAATTACCTAATAGCACCTGCCTGAAATGATTAACATGAGCGGAAGCCATGGGGTTGTATTTGATATAAATGATTTGTTTCCTGACGTTGTAATTTTATTAAAGGGGGACCCAGTGAACCTCCCTGACAAACAGAGGCGAGGTCCTGGCTTCCAGGAGGCATCTGGGAGGTTAATGAGCAATTAGCGGCTAACAAATGACAACACGGCTCAGGGGAAAGGTTCTGATTCTTAAGTGATAGGTCAGCATCACTGAGAAAATAATAAGTTTTAGGAAGGACTGTGTGTTCCACACCCCACAAAAGGGGTGATAGGCAAAGAGGGGGAGGGACCCTACCCTGTGACCTCATTCTCTTGAGAGATTCCCAAGTAAATCAGGTAGAAGTGAACTGTTTAATCCTCAGTGGAGGAGTAGGAAACATTTCTGGCTTTCTCTAAGGCAAAGTAGCATCAACAGGACCTGAAATTTTCTCCTTAAGTAACTATGACGTTATACTTGAACCTTCTGGTATGCTGCTGATGTGGGGAAGAGTGGAGCTTAGGATAGGGAAGGATTAGGGCATGAGCTGTTGAAAAATATTTTATTGTTTCATTCAGGAATGGAAAGCATAGTTATATTTTTAATATGTTGTTGAGCAATTATTTCTTCCTTTAAATAGCTTTGATTGAGACATGTGTACAACCTCTGTGTCAACTAAGGGCAGAAGTGATCTGCACTTCTTGAAACATAAATTGAGTATTGCTATGGTTTTGGCACTTTTTAATCTCTGAGTCTCTGGAAGAGCAAAGCAGTATTTCTGAAAGCTGGTAAGGAGAGACTTTCAAATATAGCCTGAAGGTGCCAACCCCTCCCCTCCATAATCCACATCCATCCTCATAATTAGAGGTAATTTGAATCTCTATTTGGACATTTTTCTTCCTACGCCCCTGACACGAATTTCAGCTCGTGTACTGCTTCATTCTCCCATTCTGGAAAAAGAAGGATTCCTGTGCTAACGTTTACCATTTGGCATTTGTGAAGTCATTTGCTGCTGGAAGACTGCTTAAGCCAGTTGTGTGATTCCTCACTGGGCAGAGGACCCTGTATTCAGGCCGAAGGGGAGGGTCAGGCAGGCAAGGATAACCAAATCCTGCTGTTAGGGGAGAGTCACTCAAGAGTAAGATTTGATGCTTTCCTCGCCACTTCTCTAACCATATAAGGAATATCGGTTGTCCCTTTGTAGAAAAACAGTAACATTTCATAGCAAGTTTTAAAAATACAGAATCAGTCCCTCCATAGACCGGACTTAGGAGTCTGAATGTTTGTAGTATTTTCCTCATTGGTTTTGATGCTGTTTGTTCCAGAGGCAGAAAACATCTGGATTCCTTGCACATCTCCTCGGGTAGGTCGATGAATCTATTTAATCTGTCTCTGATTCCTTAGTAAGCCTGTATCTTGGTTATGCTTTCCTAATGCCTGGTACGCTCTGGGGTCATTTATGCATAGCCAGTTGACCTTTGGTCACTCCACCAGGATTCTCTCTGCAGCAGTACAGGCAGTATTGGTAGTTCCCTAGTTCCTTCCCAGAGCTTAAAACAGAAGAACAGCACAAGCTGACACAGATGCTCTTCCTCATCAAAGAACTTAGACTCAAGCACTGAGCCCTGGAGAAATGAGCAGCTGCTTTCCTACTGAGGAGTGTTAGTGGTGTGCGTGTGTACGGGCACTTGCATCTGTGCCTACGAGTGGATAGATGATAGATCTATAGATATGTGAAAGATAAATGATTAATAAATGATAAAAATATGTATGGAGAGAGAGAGAGAAGATAGTCACTTCATTCATTCACTTTTCCAGAAAACACACACAATTTCCAGACTTGTTTACACATCTGCTCACAGACATACTATATATGAGCCAGTGTGTTATCATTCCTATGTTAATGGCAATTTTTTTATTGTAAACACAAATTGATGTTTCAGCCAGATCTGTGCAGATCTGGCTTTGTGCATGTTGCATGCCTGGTAGAAGCAAGAACAGCTTGGGCCCACGAGGCTGTGCCTAGTAAACTCTCTCAGACACCTCACCTCACACATGAGACCTACCTGAGGGTCCACGTGCATTCCCCCTCAAGGCCCGTTCCCTGTTGGTCTCTCCCACTCTCACTACAAATGCCATCACAAGCTCTTGATGTTCGTGTAGCCATCCGTGTTTCCATTAAGATCATTATCTTTGTCCGGGGTCCATTAGGACTCCTGGTCTAATGAGGATTTGGGGTGTAACTGGTCATTATTTCTCTGGTCACCCACAGCTTCAGCCGTGGTGATGGATGTTCTGCATACCATTCTCACCTGCATCACACATCCCTCTTATTTCCATTAAGATGATCATTGCTCCCCCCACCTCTGTAGTCATCATTACAACTCCATTACCTTTTAGCGCCATCTACATTAGAACTCCATTACCTTTCACACAGCCGCCATTACCTCTCTTATCGCCCCCTCTACATTTCAGTTGCCCTCACCATCTCCTTTACAGCCACCAGCTTTTCAATTACAGGTCCATTATCTTTATTATTACCTCAGTTACAATCATAATTGCTCCCATAACAATTTTAACATCTTTATCCACCCCCTCTCCAATGTAAGACCTGGGCCACCTTTGATAAAGCTCCAGGCATTCCCATTATATACTAGACATGTACCCCAACATCTCCATTAGTGTTAGAAGTCCTTTCCTTTCCTTCATCAAATGACCCGTGATAATGTTAACTGCAGAAGATCAGCCACTTTCCACAGTAATTCCACCATCTCCACCATTACTCGTATTTACAGATCACTCCTCCACTCTTAGTTCTCCTTCCACACCAAACAGCAATGACCCTCATCTTCAAGACAACTCATCTGAACAGGCATGCCTCTTTTGCAGTGGCCTGACTCAAGGATACCTAAGTACCAATGTCTTCTTTCATTTTTCAAAAACATGTAGGTAGAGGCCTAAGGGATGAATGCACACCTCAGGGTGGAGTCAGTTCTCTCCTTCCACTATACAGATTGAAGAGATTGAGCTCAGACTATCAGGCTTGGCAACACATACGTTTACCTATGACCCACCTTGATGGACCTTCAGTGTCTTCCTCAAAGCATCAGTCAGGGCTACCCTTTTTCTGACGTTCTGGTATGCTGTGCTGTTTTTTGCTCATTTAGTCGTGAGCTACTGATGGACTGGCTCTCATTTCCTTCCAGAATCACTTAGAATGTGCCCAGTGTTCACATTCAGCGAGCACAGCTTACTGAATGAGCACATATATCACTACTCTTCCTGTATCCTCACACTTACCATCAATTTTTGTTGCATTGATCACATGAAACTCTCATCAATACACTCTATCATTCTGTTACCTCCTAAGGATGTATACATCTATTCTTCTGACCTCAGGTCGTTATCTCAATATTTATCATTCTTCAGTTATGGTGACTCCATTATATCCAGTGCTAATCCTTGATTAAGGGGCTAGGGTACTCCGATACAATGTCCTGCTTCCCTTCCAGAACAAATTTCCACTCCCATAGGGAACCAGGGACTCTTTCCCACCAGCTATGTCATGAACACTCCCTTAACAGAAATTGTTATTGCACTAGTGGTATGTACACACAAAGCTGACTGTGACAAAACTCAAATGACAAAGACAGCCCACTCGCCATGTTGGTGCCTAACTATACTGATTATTCAGGACAGTGCTTATATGAAAAAGCTCTGAACTGATACTTCCTGGCTCTAATTCTCTGATCTGCTACTCCCTGGTTTAGACAAATTATTTATTAAGACTTTTCTAGACCTTGGTTTTCTAAGCTGTTAAATGTAAATAATAACAGTGCCCTATACTATTGGTTACTGCGAGGTAAAATGAGTGAATAAATATGAAGCATAAAATATAAAGTAACCCAAATAGGCAACACTTAGTATAGGGACAATAGTCACAAACTGTAACTTCTTAAAGTTCTAGGCTGAACATTCAAGGTGCCCGAATTCTGGTAGCAGATTATCAGAGTTCTCATCATTACGGTTCTTAAATCACTTTCTGGCTTTAGGGCTCTCTGCTGACTCAGCAGGAAACTGCAGCCGTTCCTTGGCCTGTGGCCACAGTTATAGCAGAGATCTCTGGGAGCTTTCCTCTCTAGGTCTGATGAAAACTTTCTGTGGTGATTCTGTGGCTGGGTCTGACTTTTCTGCACAAAGAGTGAGTCTGCTCACTGCCTGGCAAAGGCTCACAAATAGCTGTTCTGCACTGGCTCGTCCTTCTGGCTGCTGGCTGAAGTGATGCCAAGCTTTCTTGGGCAGCCCTTGAACATGGTCAACAATGATGTTAGAATCAATCTTGGCTGCTCAAGCAGATTTGTTGCCCCCACCTCTACTTATCCTCACTCTCTACTCCCCCCCCCACTGACTATAATTTTTACCTGTTAGCTATCCACACCATCCACCAAATCTATCCATGTGTAATGCTTACTTACCCTTAGCTCTGCCTTTTCTCGGGGAATACCATGTCCTAAATCCATTTCCTTCTCTTCCATCATAATTTCTCCATCTCCTCTGTGTATAATCTTCTTTCAGTGGCTCTTAGACCATAGGAAAATATCTACTAAAATCATTAACATTCCAGTGTGGATAAACAAGTGTCTTGGGGTATAATTGCTTTGAAAGAAGAACCTGGCAGGGTCCACCTTGACAAAGATGTATGGCAGAGTTTTAGGAAATAGAGTGGAACCAGTATTATTTGTTTTCTAAAAACTTGGGTGGGGCTGATGGTGGCATAGTTGTTAATTTTCAGGGCAGGAATGGTTCACAACATCAATTACAATACACTTCAGGAGGCCATAGAATTATCTTGAAATCCTTCTGGTATATTGTCCTTAATTTACTCATCTCTCCATTAATTGCAAAGGATTCCAGATCCTTCAACCAAAAAAACTTCTTGAGGATCTTCTATGAGGTCTTTATATCTAATCACTAGAGATGTCAGGTGTCAGTGCCTGTCTAGTGATGGTAAGTGTAATAAGTTAAACCCAGAAGGACTAGGACCACATCTCACTTATGTGTAGAGACTGAAAGGTTGATGTCACTGAAGGGCAAAGATTGTGCTTGCTTTCTGGCACCCAGGAATGGTATGTGGCAGGCAGATTTTGAGTGGATGCTGAAAAGTATGGGGTACAGTTAGATGAGAAGGATAATTCCTAATGGTCTGGGGCATAGTAGGGTGACTATGGTTCACATACATTAGTTAAATGTTTCAAAACTGCTAGAAGAGAGATTTTGAAAACTCCCAAGACAAAGAAATAATAAATGACTGAAGTGATAGGTGCACCAATCACCCTGATCACTACATAGTGTATATGAGATAAAATGTTACTCTGCATTTCATAAATATGTGCAATTACTATGTGTCAGAAATGATCTTTTTTACTTCAGTCTTTTAGGTGTGAGGTTACTCGGGCAAGAGACATCCTTCGTAAGCAGATTGAGGAAAGGCTTCCTCATATGAGCAGGCCAGTTCTGGGCTAATGCCACAGAGATGACTCAGATCACAAAGGCATTGCCTCCCTTCAGCATTGGTCTTTGGCCCAAGGTTGGCATAGGTGTCCATGGAGACAAAAAGCAGCTATGTCGGTTACTCTGAAATCACTACACCGTCACCACAGTCCATCTTTTCTCTCTTTGTTCCCCTTCCCTTCTTCCTCTTTAGTCTCCCCCAACCCACTCCTCCAAAGCCCCAGGTGCTAGCCTCATATGCCCTTCCTGAGTGTGTATGCTCTATGTATTCAAGGCTCAGCTTGATGGCAAAACCTCTGTTCTGAAGTCTTCTTCAGTCATCAGCTCCAAGCATCTTCTGATATTTGACCTGTTTGGGCTTCTGGTACAGAAGTATAGACAGTACTGGATATTCTGCCAAGCACTGTGATGGCCTGAATGTCTTATGGGTTTATAATTGTTCTCTTAACCAAATTCTAAGCAATCCAAAAAACAGGAAGCCTGATTTGTACTCCAGTCTGTGGTCCAAAGTACAAAACTTTATATTACATTCAAAATTACTCCAAAGACTTGCTAAATGTGTCTCTTACCCTCCTCTCCCAATTCTCCTCATTGATCTTGCCTTTCACTTTATCTAATTCACTCCACCATGTTGTTCTTCTCTTCTGTGTTGCCCATATGGCACAGGTCAGTCATACTCAGCCACCGAGTACACACAATAGATGTGGGCCAGGCTTGGGAGATTTCTGATTCCTGGAGGAAGCTATAGCTTGCATTTGAGTGACAATGTGGGTGCCACACAAAGCTGGCTTTGGTTTGGCATATAAAGATGGAAAGATGAGAGAGAGAGGAAGAGAGAGAGAGGGGGGAGAGAGAGGAGAGAGAGCATGTGGCAGGAGGTAGACAGAAAGGCAACAGAGTTTACATATAAAGGAACTCAATCATAAAACTGTAAGTATCAGTTAACCCCTTGCAACCTATTTTTGAAACTACAGCATAGATATTTTCATCTGGGGCAAAGCATGGATAATTTAAACTTACTTTGATGACATACATGCCAAAGGATAATTTTACAAGAGCTTTCCAACATAGACAACACTCCTGCTTTTGATCAATTCTCATCTGTATGTTGCAAGGCAATTTCAGTAAGTACTTAGCTTAATCAATTTGTATCTGCACATTGACCTTCGGGACTGTGTTCATGGCTCCCAGCATTCAGTGCACACTGTGATTCTTTCTGTGCAGGCGATGTCGTTCTCAGTGTTTGTACAGGGTTTTATGTTTAGCCAATGGAATCATGTGTCCCTCCCTTCAGCCGCTTCCTTTTCCCAGAGAGATGCGAACTGTGTGGCTTACAGAACATATTTTTAAAAATTATTTCCCTGAAACCTGGAGAGCTGCAAAGTTAGGCATTCTAGGATAATAAAAGTAGTGGGGAAAATAAAAATTTTTTATCAGCTTGTTTACACAATTATGTAAATGATGAGCACTTATACATGGCTGATTCCTCAATTATTCATGGTTTGAAGCTCTTGAAAATTCAATTCAGCTAAATAACCTTTCTTTCAGTGCTCACAGTGAGCAAGGTACTGTAATTTGCAAAGGGGGAGAGAACAATACAATTTGACCGGGAACGTTACAGAAATGAACAATAAGTGCAGTACACATAGAGTAAGCTCAATAAGAATATAGCACAACACATGCTCTGGGGTTTTAGGGCAGAAGAGACATCATCTATCCCAGTGTAGTCGTGGAGGATGGAGAAGGTGACTCTGGAGCCCTCATCCATATATAGCGCTGTGTTGGGTTCAGGACCCACCTGTCCTGTCTGAACTATTAGATCAACTTCCTATTTCATGTCCCCTCACATTACTGCTCTTCAGTGATCTTTCTAAAAAAGCAATTTGATTGTGCTATGCTTTAGCTCTCAACCCTCCATCTCCCCTACTCTCAGCAAGGAGTTAAAGTTAATGTGTCATATAGTGTCTGTGCCCTCCATACACCTTGCTTCCCCGGTGGGCATAGTGCCCACTATACTTCATGTTCCCTGGGCCCCAGTGACCTCACTTCCTTTTCCGATGCCGTTCCTTCCACCTAGAAAGATCCACCCTTTCTTTTGCTTGTCCCCCTCATGTGTCTATAGACACCTCTTGTCCAACTTGCTTGGCTCCTGTCCAAGGCACAGCTGGTGACTCTCAGTGCACCTCTCCATTGTATTCAGCACTACCTCTCCATTTATCCCAGTACTCGATTATTTGGGGCAGAGGCTAGGCATCCTTGATTCCCTTATTAGTGTACCCTGTCTGTGATCAGAATACACACTGGTCATGGCACATGATATTTACTAAACGTATTTCTGCCAAGTCACAATGGCTTCACCTCATGGGTGAGTAGGCCACCTCTTTTTGTCCACCGGATTCAAGACCAAGTAATGTGATATATAAATGTAGAACCTTCTTCCACAGAGCTTAGAATAAGAGGTGCCAACAGAGGTTCAGTGGAGCAAGAGAAAACTGTTTTTATTTGCTTAAATGAAAACAAGTCTTCTCTAAAAGGGGGGAAAGGCTTACAGAGATTAAAATATAAATAAGAAAAGAGACAGTGAAACAGACAGTGGATGGATCAGGTTTGGGGGGAGAGGAATAAGGCAGGGACTGGGGGGGGAGATTGAGCCTTGGCAAGGAGGAAGGCTGCTTTCTTTGTATACAGAGACATAGGATAAAGCAAAGGATAGAGGAGAGAATGGGATGAAACGAAGCCTTTGTATACAGCCTAAGGTTTGGCAGGGGAAGAGGGCTGGCAAGCAAACTCATGTGCCTAACAGTACTGAGTTTTCACAGCCAGAGATGTTGAGAGAAAACCACAAATACAACACTAGCAAAGCACTGTAATGAGAAGTGACCTTTCAGGCAATGTGTTCTCCGTGAAAGTGCATCACAATTGGATGGGTGATTAACTTCTCAGGGGTGCAGAGCTGAACACAGGGCCTGAGACCCCTGACATTTCCTTTACTGTCCTCCACATCAAACAGCCTTTGAGCTCATACTGACTGGAGTTTGAGACAGAATCAAACATGATCCTGGGGCTGACCTCTACTGCAATCCTCACAACTAAAGCAAGCTATGCCTACTCAGTTGTGATGTCTGGTTCTGGCCACAGTTTAAATGAGCCCAAAACCACCCAATGATCTGGGAGTGAAGGCTGGGCTAAACTGGAAATTGTGGGGTTACAATGGAAGGATAGTTTGTCCATCCTCCTGCTGAGGTCTCAGCTTCTTCTTCCTTGCTGTCTCTGTCTCTCCTGGACTCCCTGCTTCTGCACAAGGAAACACCTCAGCAGGAGGTTCCTTACCCCAATGCAAGGGTGAACTCAAAGTTTTCTTCCCTCTGAAAGGATGAAGACCATGCTACAGGCTGCACTTGTGGATTTCCAAGAAAGCTTAGACGTAGGGACAGCTGAACGCTCATCCATAGCCAACATAAAAAACGCTTGAGTTAGGAGTTTCTCTATGTTCTGGGGATGCCAAATCTGGTGTGAGAATAGACAAAAGGGAAGACGTGCCCACCTATTTTGTTTGTTTGTAGCACATTTATCTCAATACCAAGGTATTCACTTTATATTGGCTTTTGACTTCCTTAGCTTTTCTCATTCTGTTTTTACCTTTCCTCCCCACCAAAAATTACAGAATTACAGTATTAAACTGGAGTGCTCTATCTATTTGCTCAACACATCTGTTTTTCCTGAAAATGAATCAAGCCATGACTTACATATTTAGGCAACAGAAAAGCATGTGTCTTACCATTTTCTGTTGTTCCCACCCAAACTCCGCTATTACTGACATTAATGTTGAACTAAATGACTTAAAATAGTAGTTGCTCAAGAAAAGTTGTTTCCTGAACTCAAAGTTCCTAGAAGGTATGGGAGGCAGGCACTGAGAGGGTTTCCTGTAGACTATCGAAATTAAAATATAGAACTCTTTGGGCTCCTCATCGCCAACCTAACTTTCCTTGAAAATGTACGATCATCAAGACCATTGACACAGAATACTAGCCCCTTAGAGATGAACGGCCCCTGAAAGATGCAAACAGACTCACTTGTAGGCTGCAGGGCATCAGGGGAGAAGGCAAAGTGCTTCAGAACCTGTCTGTAGTCCAGAGCAGCCACAAAGCTGGGAGCTCAGTGCCCCAAATATCCCATTTGTCTCCATTTGGCAAGAAGCTGAAAGCCTATCTGGGGCCATTTAAGTTCTAATGTTATTAAGGGCTCATCTAATCAGCGCTTAAAATAAGCTGCTCACAAATGCATGGGGACCAAGGGTAAGAGAGAAGCAAGTTGATCCAGGCAGTTTGACCCAGCCTGGTGAGCTTACCTTGGTCTAAATTGCTAAAGAGCCATGGGGTGGGGGGTGTCATCTGGCTTCCTTTCTGTTTGGTAACTTCTGCAAGTCAATGCCAAGCAGCATTTGCAAAAGAGATTTATAAGTGTGTGGGAGAGAGAGTTAATCTACATAAGCCATGTTCTCCGGAGAGGCCCACCATGCACATGTGACAAGGCTTGGCAGGGAAAGATGAGCTGGATTCTATGCCTGGGGGTGGCTTTCAGATATAACTGGCAGAAAATGGTGATTCTGAGAATTACCTCTGAATCAATTTCTGTGGACTTCTGAGACATTCTACCCTCAGGGGACCCAGTAGAACTCCTCATCCCTGTCCTGGGCCCCTGTTATCTGCCTTTCAGGATCTTCTCCATTCCATCTTGATTTGGCTTTCCTTAAGACTAGAAGCTTCAACCAGCCCTAGACTGAAATGGATCATAACCCTGGCATGGATATTGGGCTCAGGAAATCAGGCTTCATCTTTTGGGTCCTTTTTAAATAGTAGCCTCATCTAGAGTCCATGAAAGTCCTTTGCTTCAGTCTCTGCATCATTTCCAAGGGTAAGACTGAGAAGCCAGGGGGCTAGACACTGAAAAGATGCTGCTGTTTCCAAATGTGATGATGACACTTGTCGTCAGTATTGTCTTTTCCTGATGCTCATCTTAGGCAATGCACTTCTTTTACCACTTAGAATCTCATTCATGAACCTGGATGGAGCCTCTCTTGAATTCTTTTAGTGCCTTAAGCAAAAGCCTCAGATAGCAGGGCTGGATGGAGATATGGGGGTCCTCTTATTACGTTAAGGGTTTCCTCATATCTAAAGCAATATTTTCAAGTCATTTATTCAGCATCTATGTAGAGAAGAGACTCCAGATCTTCTGCTGGCATTGAACCCTTAGAAATGGGTTCACAAATCAGTGCTTTTATTTGAGGACATCTTTTGGATGTGGCTTTGAGTCTTTCCCCAGTGCAAGTGGTTTGACACTATTTTTCCATATATAGAACTATTTTCTCAGAGTAGAGTTCAGGTAAGTAAGTCCATCTAAATACAGGATACTTTTGTGACAGGTAGCTCCCACTACTGCCTAGCTGGTCCAACCTGTTCTGGCTCTGCGTGGTTGCACTATCTCACTTAGCCAGGAGCCTTGAACTTACCAGTCCACCCTGAAATATGAATGGCAGGCACCCTGCTTAAATAAGAGAACGTCTCTGGAGACTTGGAATGTTCCAAGAACTAAGAAAGAAAATGACCAAGGGATGCTTTGTGGTTACGTGTCCTCCGCTGAGACAGGATGCTGCTGAGGACATTCTGGGTCGATTCCAGTGTGGAGCTTCCGAGGAGACTCATTCTGTGTCTATAGAGGTCTGGGAGGGATATTGAGTGCATGGGAAGTACACAATGGGGCGCAGGAAGAAAATGAGTTTTTCCTGAATAAACTTTAGAACTGGGTGAACAAATAGTGAGAGAAGGCTGGTGGATATATTATCATCATTGCTTTTCACAATAATAAAAAAAAAAGCAAGCAACGAGAAACAGAACAGACACACCTGTTTGAAAACTTCTCCATTCAGTGAATAAGGTTTGAGTGCCACTGCAAGTTATTGAGGGAGCAAAATATTCATTGTGCCTGTCTACTCAGATCCTCAGAGCCTTTCCTATGGACCATTTTTTAGAGGTTATTATTTCAAACCCAAATTTTTTCAGACATATATATGTGGTAGGAAAAAGGAATTAGGAAAGCTTTTAAATTAAAAGAAATAAACCGACAGGTTTTCCTCCAGCCGTATAAATAGTTATGGATAGAGATAAAGAGATGGATATTTTTTCATAATACTTTATTAGGGGTTTTGGAACTCTGGAATTTTTAGAGTCAGGCTGGTGAATAATTTAGCATTGATTCATGCAGGCCTGGTGCAGGCACGCTGGGCTGAGAATCAAGTCTAGCCTCTTAGAGGGCCTGAGCTCACTAAGACATTTTTATTACCGACTACATCATGAAATGCATTTCAGAACAATTTTATGAGTAGCCAAAAATCTTAGTACCTGGTTTCTTGAGTGATTTCAGGGACCGTGTGAAGCCCAGAGGAGCTGACGCTGTTGGCCAACTCATTTCATGTAGAGTATCCCCAAGGCTGTTGTTTCAGTGACCAAAGGTCTCGGGTCCCAGGGAATACGCAATTCCTACTGAAAGTCTTAAACTGGCCATTGGCAGCACACAGTACCTCGTGATGTCGTCCTCTCTGATGGTTTCTCTTGACCACGTGCTCTGTGCGTCTTAAGTCCAGATGAGATCCGACCTCTGGGCAATGAGTTGATGCAGACACCTGCAACAGGAAGGAACATGTAGCTTTAAGATGAGAACCTCAGTTTCCCTTTTGAGTGAATTTAGAGGCAGACCATGCAGCTCTCTACAAGAAAGAAAATTGTTGCTTATTAAGTGATTGGTTTATCTCCAGAGTTTCATTGATATATCTTATTAATTCTTATGTTTCTCGACCTTTTGAAAAAATGATAAATATATGAGGTAAAACTGCAGAATCATTATAAATCCAGATATATATTTTATATCACAAGTTCAGCAACTTTAAAAGTATTGGTGCAAATACTTGATCTGATTGCAGCAAATGTTTGCCACTTCCTCCAAGAAGCCTCCCATCCAACACCCTCTGCAAACGTGAGTCTCCTTTATCCCCTCGATGCCTTCAGCATGTTGAGCACTCCTTCATGACAAAAGTACCATTTATCAGTCTCTTTATCACCTTTTCACTGCAGATTCTCCAGGACCTTCTGGATTGTCCTCAAGGTCAGAATCTTTGTCCTCCTCTTGCTTTATCTGGGTCCTGTCCAAGCACAACACTAACACAAGAGAGCTCAATAAATAACGAATACGTGGATGCGGAATAATCCTGTCTGCCTAGAAATACCATCACCCTAAAGCATGGCTATCTACTGCAAGCAGAAACGTCTGTCTAAGAGTATTGTCACTCTTTTTAATCAGGGTATTGTCACCCTTTATATTCAGGGTATTGTCACCCTTTTTAATCAGGGACGCTGTGTAGGGCTTGCATGGGGCTTCTGCTACACAGTTTCTAAGAATCAATCAATGCAGTTGGTGGCTCGATAATTATGCCTTCAAGGACTTCCTGCTTGCAAATGCAACTAAGCCTTCTCCAAAAGGGACACTAAGCCCTAGGGATCTCATTTATAGATGCCTAAAGAAGATGCATTTGCAAACTTGGTTGCAATCTAAAGGAAGCAGCAAGTGTTCTGCTAAGGCCTGGGCTTCTTATTTAAACTGTCCCTGGATGAATACTCCTTCCCAAGAGGCCTTCCTGGAACCCCAGAGCAGGTAAGAAGTGTAAAGATCATCTGGTCCTAAAAGGGTCAGCCTGCAGAGTGGGTCTACAGGTATATCTACAGGGCTGCATCATTAGAAGTGGGTTTGCTGCCAGTGGAGACAGAGGTTACAGATCGTACACATAGTGGGTATTTTCCTCTTCCAATTAGAATCTAGCTGCTCACCAAAAGGAAGAACTGCAGGTGACTTGAGAGTAAATCTGGATCCATCCAGATTTTTCCCTTTACTTGAGGAGCAGATAGCTCTAATATTAGGCTCTCTCTCTTTCCATGGAATTGAAAATCCCTCTCCTATTTTGCCCACCTGTTGCCCTCTATATGTGTGGTAGTGACTCACTCTTGGAGAGGTGGTCTAATCTTTTTTAACCAACTATGTTAAAGTTACTGAATGTGTTGGCGAAAAAAATCTTCTTTTCAGTTCACTTAACTCCAAATACCTGCAATGTGCATGTTATTACTCGCCTCTATAACAAAACATAGGAACAGTCATTGGTTCATTCAACTAACATGTTTATCATGCTTCAAACTTCTCCCCTTGATATTCTTAAATTATAAAGGTGATGTGCACATATAAGGGAATCGTTATAAAGATATACATGAGAAATCCTGTCATTTCTCCCCACTGGGTTATTTAATAGAGTGGCCTCTATTCTCCCACTCTGTTTTCTAATTGAGCTGGGACAGAAGGACACAGAAATGACCCAAAGGTCTTCTGGGCTTCCTTACCTTGGGAAGAAGAAGCCCAGACCTTTGGAGCTCATGTGGATCAGTCTTTGTATGTGAGCTGCCACCAGGGAGTGGGTGGGCACAAATTTGGGCAAAAAAGTTCCTTATGGCTGAAGGGGAATTCCTGGGCCACCTTTCCCAGTATCTGTTGGGGGCATTGCCCAGCTGGGTGGTGCCTCCTAGTACCAGCAAAGGACATACTCCCTCCTTCTTGCTCATTTAAATCTAATTATGCAGATACCACAGGTATACAGAGTGGTTTTGTTTGTAGCCATTCTAAAATCCTATTCAGCTTGCTTTAACTAAGCATTCAACCACCATCATCTCCCTCCCCCCTACACACCTAGTTTATTTGTGCATCCACAAATAACTTGTAACAGAATATATGAGTTGGCTCGCTTACTTCCTCTTCCCTATACAATATATTTTCAATCTCCACGTTGGCTGCACATCCTTATAGATTTTCATTCAGAGTACACCTACATAAAGCATATAAGAATGTGGGTGTGTGAGACGATTTACTTGTGTGGTCATTGGTGAAGCCTGTGAGACACATGAAACATGAAGAACCAGATGCAGATTCTGCTGTCAAGGAGTTCTCACCTGTGGCACCAGGCAGTTACAGCACTGTAAGGCAATTTCCTTTTGGAGCCATGCACCAAATACAGGGCAAGTTCATCTAGAAAGTTAAAACCAATGCATTGTGTACCATGAGTCTAGCACGGTGCTCTTCTCCATTTAACCAGTTTTTAAAGCATGTCTTAAGCTGTGGGCTGAGGAGGGGTCAAATTGCATTTGAGCTAGAAAGTGCCAGTTTTCCTGCAGTCATAGCCACATTTGCTCTGTCAGAACGCAGCTCATCATAAAGCCAACATACCAGCCCTGTGATTTAACACATATTAGCTCATGAATCGGTCCAATTAATTTGATTAACCAGTTGTACAGTTCTGTGTTATCACGCAATGGCCCTATCTTAGAGAAAATTTTCATGTGCTAGAGAGAAAAGGAAGGATTGTGGTGATGGGAAGTGAAGAGGGCACATCACAATAGAGGCACATCGAGCCATGCTAAGTCCTAGAGGCTTAGCTGAAGTACATACCACATCTGGGTTCATGTTTGTCAAATGCTCTCAACCTTTCCAGTTCGAGAGAGCCCAGAGGTGAGGGGCATATTCAAAGGCCAAAGGGAAGGGCGGCTGACTGGGCAACTTCAGTGAACCAGTATGTATATTTTTTCTTTGTTTGTTTGTATTTGGCTTTCTTTTGTTTTATTTGCATCTGTTCACTCCCATCATTCACCTGTACACTCTCTGATGCCCAGCATTTTCTAAGGCCAACTTGTAACAGTTCATCTTTGAGGAAAAACGTATCTAAGAAATATTTCCAGAAAATGTTCAGTATATATCCCTTCCTCATCAAATGCTGACCTTCTTGTACTAAAAATGAGTTCAGCTACCCAAGGGGCTTGGATCAGTCTTTGTAACATGGGCTCCCTTTTTCTGACTGACCAGGCAGGATCTAAGCATCTGCGTAGTGCAAGGAACACTGCCCAAGTGACCACATTGACTTCAATCATAGACTGTCTCAAAGCCTGGAGCATGTCTCCCCTGTGGCCTAGGTGAAACATGGGCAAAATAAAAGGCACCTTCCAGGCCAGGCACAGCAATCAAACACTGCTTGGATTTCAGATTTCATAGCAACGGTTCATGTTGGTATTCCGTATAAACTTTGAACTTGACTGGCATGGGTTTATGTACTGCTAACTGCTGTTGACATTCCAGTAATGGCCATTGATTCTAAGAATGCTGACCAGCTCTAGACAAAATCACCCCGTATCTGAAAGCATAATCAATTCTTTTTCTCTCTCTCAATTTTCCCAGCAGGTGGTTGCTGAACAATGGACCAGATTGTGAATGATCAACAAATTGTGCTTAGTCATCAACACAACAAAATAGGAACCTCAAGCAGCTCTTGGTGATCTGATTCATAGTCTCTCTGTCTCCCAAAGTTTTCTACCTGGAGAGATCTTGAATGCCTACTACTGTAGACACCTACTTTGAGACATAAGAGATGTGAATATTTCTTAGGAGCAATTCTCTGACCAAATGGCATTGGCAAAACTGTGATTCAGTGTGCAGGGTGTGAAAGTTTTTGAATTCTCCACTTTTTACCTACTTATATGCAAAAATTAGCCCAAAGCCTGTGATTAAGGCAACCAGAGTTTCTTGCCTATTAGTTCCTGTGGGACCGTTGAGACTTCAAATAATGGCTTATAGATCTGGTCTGCCTAAGAGTCCTCATGAAATTTTGGTGAGTCCAAAATCACCTGAAGATCCACTAGATATAGTCTATTTCCAGAATAGGTATTTTTGTAACATTAGTAGTCATTGATTCTCAGTTTCTCCCCAGGGGTTAGTTGACTTTCTTCACAACATGATGATTGCTTGCTCAAGAGTGAGTAGTCCAAGGGAGAAGAAGCTGCAAGTCACAATGCCTTTTGTAATTGCTCTTGCCATCCATTCTACCATATTCTAATATACAGGCTAGATCAATTTGATGTAGAAAAAGCCAGAAGAAGGATATAAATACAAGACTGCAAAGATCAGCTAGTGGATACCTGAAAGCCAGCCACTACAAATGCTTTCTGCTTTGTCCATAATCATGAAGGTATGGAATAAGCCATTTTCTTGTTTCTTGAATGGCCCTGGAACAAGAAATGGAAAGCATGGAAACTGGCTTAAATTTTATCCCTGCCAGATGCACACTTATTTAACAAAAAAGGAAGGTACTTAGGGCCTGTGCAATGGTTAATCTTGATGTTTAATTTATGGGTTTTAAAATCACCATGTGAATGCACTTCTGGGTTGTCTATGAAGGAGGTTCCAAAACAGTTTGACTGAATAAGGAAGACCCACCCTGAATGTGGCTGGTGCCATCCCATGGGTTAAAGTCTTGGACTGGAATAAAAGAAGAAATCAAGCCAATCAGCAGAATTCCTCTTACCCTGCTTCCTGACTACAGATTTAATGTCTGCAGCACTTCACAGCCCCGACCACACACCTAATGTCCGCAGCACTTCACAGCCCTGGCCACACACCTACACAGCCATGAGGGACTATATTTTCAAACTGTGAGGCAAAACAGACCACTTCTTCCTTGAGTTGCTTTTGATAGGTATTTTACTACAGGAAAGAAAAGCAGATTAATGTAGCCTTTACTTATTCCCTTTCTTAATCTGTGAAGTGGGCATAGCAATAGTCTCTTGCAGGACTTCGGTCAAGATTTACCGTGTCTGTAAAAATTTAGCCAGGTACAGCAGAAGCCAGAGTCTCAAACCTAGTCAGTTCTGGTCCCTTCTTGTGTGCTTTTCCTCTCTGCTTATGTGGTTTCAGCTGGATGATACAGTTAAAGTAACCTCATCCATAGTGGGCCACCCTCCCCTCCCACCTTTCACCAGGCTGGTTAACCCAAGGAGGGACTCAATCTGCTGAAGATTTTCTGTGGCTTAATAAAGTGAGAAAGTATGAAAGACACTCCAGTTCTTTCATATCTTAATTAGCAATTAATTAAGTGGAGCTACTGTTGTCTGGAATATCTGATAAGCAGGCTTAGTAATTATCATGTATTATTATTACGGTGGAGGGTTCAGATTTTCCCAGAAACTCGTGTTTAAGGAATGCCTTGGTAGAATATAAAGTGAACAGGTTTCCTGTTCCATATCGTTTTATTAAAGATATTTTGAAATACAGTGTCTTGCACTTAGCAGCTTGACTGGCCAGTCATCTCTAGCTGTGACCTTTTTGTACGCTTAGAGGAAGAGAGATATGCTACTTCAGAGTCACAGGGTCCCTCTAGGAAAGCACAGTTAGATTTTGACGAATCTGCTGACAGAGTTTCATTAACACATCCTAGGAGAGGGCATTCCTTTAAGAGCTGAGCTCCAAGAAGCAGAGAGGTGCTTTGCTCTAGTGATGTCTGTGGTCCTTGGTGGTTCCATCTGGGAGGAGTATAAGGTCCTCAGTTGAGAGCAGTGACTAGACACCCTTATGCCTCGCCTAAGAGGATGGCAGTTGTGGAAGGCTAGGTTTCTGACCTCCTCTGTGTTCTAAGCATACACAGTAGGGTCTTTACAGATGTTAACAGTGACTAGTCCGGCCATAGGAAGCTTCTGGGTTTGCAAGTTGGTCTGGGATCACTGAACAAAACTACCTTCCTGCCCCAGAGGAAGGCTGGCTGAGGCTTGTCATAGAAAAATCACATTGGATGGAATAAAATCCTGTCCCTAGCCACACATGACTGCGCTGGCATAAACTGCCTTGTTATCACTATTCTAAGTGGGTTGTTTGGATGAGTCTTCACTGTGCTACAGGCATCAGGAACCTGATCTGAATACCTGGCAGGTTGCAAGTAGAGTCTGTTGTTTGCTTTCCTTCATCAAGTGGGCAGTTTCCATTATTCACCACTCACATTCAGACTTGAGAGAATTTATCAGATCTAACAAGAGACTTGAGATCAATAGGATGGTGTAGACTGTACTGGTGGGGCTGGAATTCAGTGAGCCATCTGAACGCCCACGGCAACAGCGCTGAGCTGTCAAGGGCAGAACCGCTATCTGCTCTGGGGCTTCCAGTGACTCTGACCACGGTCAGTGGAGCTGGATCAGCATCTCTTGTGATTTGACATCCTCCTGTGTACAGCTGCCACACAATGGTCCTCAGTGGAGCAGACCTCGGTATATGGAAAAATGGGGTAGCAGTGAGTGCGTGAGCCTAACTAAGCCATTGTTAGCTGTAGCTCTTGGGTGATGGTTTAATGTTTTCCTTTGTTTCCCCCTTAAGCCACATTTCTTAAGCTTTCTATGTTTATATTGTTTTGCTTTAGTGAAGATGAAATAAATATTGTTTAAAATGTTTGGAAATCTTGGTTATGACCTGTTTTTTATCAAGCCAGACAGCAATAGGTCTTAGCTCAGAGTCTATGAACTTAGCTGAGAAAAAGCTACAACTTTATGTTTTGCCAATTTCTGAGGGAAATTTAACAGTATCTCTAATTTTGAATTAGGCGACAAGTCACAGTGTTATTAACAATAGCTATAATGTTGTCACCCATAGAAATTGAAGATTTTTTTATACCTCATTACAGTTGTAGATATGTTGAAATATTGTTTAAGCTTATTACTACTTCAAATTTATAGCAGTTATTAGGTTTGCCAGTAGATCTTGTTATTTACTATGTTAA
Organism: Mastomys coucha; assembly: GCF_008632895.1. Lineage (NCBI taxonomy): Eukaryota > Metazoa > Chordata > Mammalia > Rodentia > Muridae > Mastomys > Mastomys coucha. The sequence continues at coordinate 57,001,418 of NW_022196891.1, read as the reverse complement.
TAAAGAAACACATATATTACTATACCACAAATTTGGTTTTTCAGCAGTTTGAGAACTATATTTCAATAAAAATGCAATTTCCTTTGCAATCATATATATATATATGTATATATATCTATATCTCTGTGTGTATGTATGTGTATGTGTGAGTGTGTGTTCTTTCTTACTCTTTCTGAAAGAGGACTCATAGATTCATTAGGTGCCAACTGAGTTCACAATATGAAAAAGGTTAAAAGCTCCTGGTTAGGAGAGGAGAGAGGGAACTGGCTTTGTTGATGCTGCCATGGTCGAGGCTGTGGCTTTGTGTGCATTGCCTGCTGAATTCCCATGAAGAGACTGTAAGGAAGCTCCCCTTATTAGCCATTGTTATACTGAATGTGTCTCTCAAAAGCTCTGGTGCTAGAAACCTGGTCCTTAAACTCATGATAGTAATATTGGGCTTTGGGGGATGTAATCAGGATCAGATGAGATCACAAGTGTGAGATTCTCATGACAGTATTGATGGCTTCATAAGAAGAGGAAGAGAGACTCAACTGTACACGTTCTTTGTCCCCATGATACCTTCTACCATGTTATGATGAAGGCCAACCAGATGCCAGCACCATGGTGGAATGCCCTGCCTCTAGGGCCATGAGCTAAATAAATTACCCAGACTCTGGCATGTTATGATAGCAACAGAAAATTAATTAAAATAGCCCCCAAATTGAGAAACAAAGAATTAAAGTAAGTTTCTCAAGGTTATTTAGCTGTGACAGTGCAGAACTGGGTTAAGAGCTCAGGCAGGAAGAAGTTCAGATGACTCCTTTGTCCTTCCTGCAGATGAGTCAATATTTAATGTACTAATTCATGTGTTTCTATGTAGCCAAGCTATCTACCGTTGCCTGGAAGTCTGACGGGGTGAGCTTGAGCTTGGCAGCTGTAAGCTTCAAGGGCAGGGTCTGAGGGAGGATTTTTCTTTCTTTCTTAGCTTATCACTCCAAAGATTCAAAATAGTGGAATTAAATAATTACACTCTGAGCTTTAAAGTGAGTAGCAAACACCATTGAATTGTGATCTCTCAAAGTACCTCTGTCCTTTAACTCACATTGAGAATCCCAGTCATCCTGTGTGTTGACCAATTAGGCTGTACATATAAAGGGTATCCCTTCCTATGCAGAATTCCCCATTCCTCATTCCCCATTTCCCTTTCCATTCTTCTCTCTGCTCATGGCTTCTCTGCCTATGAAGGGTACAGAATGTTCCAGGGGCTGAAACCCAGCAGAGACAAATCTTTCATTACCAGAAGCTTCCAGTACACAGTTGTTAAAGTGATCACCAAATCTGGATTACTGTACTGGAAGAGTACCCCTTGGAGAGTATTTAACTGGAGCCTAATTGGATTTGCTAGCCATCAATCACCATGGTAATTTCCTGTCTGAAGACACATGTTTCTCTATGAGAAAGTCCATAAAAGGAAGCCCAGAAGGGAATGGGAGCCGAGGACTTTCCCCAGTATGGGTCCTGTCTTGCCGTATGTAAACCCAGGCAGATGAGTCTTTTTCCTTTACTCTAGAATTACACCTGGATTACCCAGTGTTGGCTGCCAAATATGTGATCTCAGGCGTGATACAGAGTATATTGTTTCCAATGGTGGCTATCTGATCCACCTCAAAGATAGTATTATTTTTCTTGAGGGACCCAACTAAAGGAGAAACTGGATGGTGGGTCCAGGAATCCTGTCTTCTCAGAACAAGTCCAATTTTAATTTTCTGGATACTTTCATCTCCTTTAGATCTGCAATTAAGGGAGTTTCAACTTCTAGAACGATAAACAATAAACATCCCAAGCATTTGATGAAGAACTCTCATTGGGTTCTATAGGATGATGAGCCATGCTGCTCCTTCATCAATCAACATGAGATGTGGCGAGGGGGAAAGAACTTGAAGAAAACACAAATAACAGTGGTTTCCTGTCTCTCACCAAGGTTTACAAAGGATCAGACAACTGCCTGTTTCCACAGCCTGTGAGCTAGAAGGGAACAGGTGGAGTAGCCCAGTCAGGCAGGAAAAGAATTCAACCAAGGATAGCCCCTGCAGACACTATTGACCTTTTAAGTAGGATAATTCTCTCTTGTGTGAGACTCATAAAGGTCAACGTTTGGGGAAGTTGCATAGTTAAGAAATTTGAGCCAAGAGGCTGGACAGATGGCTCAGTGGTTAAAAAGGTCTTGCTGATCTTCCAGAGAACCCAAGTTTAGTTTCCATACAGCAGACAAACCCACCTGTAACTCTAGTTCAGGGAATCAAACAATTTATTCTATTCTCCACAGGCTCCAGGCACATGCAGGCATACAGGCATACAGGCATACAGGCAAAAAACATAAATATATATAATATATATATATGTATATATATATGTATATATATATATATACATATATATATATATCTTTAAGAAATCTGAGCTAAGGCAAACTTGGGAAGGAAGTAAGGAGTTGGGTCTACTCAAGCATCCCAGGAAGGTGACTTCAAGACCGGGGCAATGCAAAGAGAGCCTACTAGACTAGGACCAGCTCTGAGGCATCTTCTCAGACACTGTTCTTGTTGAAAATTGTAAGAAGAGACACAGGATTAGGACAGTGTGTAGCTAACTATGGTATGATCCACAAGCCTCTGTCCTTTAGACTACAAAAGCTTAAGCAGAGTCTCAGTCCTGACAGGACCCGCGTTTAGGTCAGAAAGTCTCCTGTGTATGTGAAGGAGGTTGAAGATGTTTTTCCTGTAACCTGTGAATGCGGAAGTGAAGTAGTTTGATTTAGTATGAGGGGAGTGGCTGGTGGGTTAGCAGGAGGAGGTAAAACTTTGGTTGCTTGAGTCAGCATCTGGTTCTACCACTTAAATAAATAAATAAATAAATAAATAAATAAATAAATAAATAAATGTGACTTCTTTGGTTCTGGTACGATCCAAGGTATCAACTGGCCCTGCGTTTTAGAGCGTGCACCACCACCATTTCAGGTGCAGTTTCTCTTGATCTTCCCTGGCCTCCAACCACCCTTCGCCCCATGCTCCTTGCCAAGCATTGGACCACAGAGCATCCCTATACATACATCCCCAAATACTTCCCACTCTGAGAGGTTAAGGCCACCTCTGGTTAATTCAGCTCCTCTTGTGTCCCACAGTGTGGTAAGTAATCTCCCAGATATTGTTTTATGTGCAGGAATGTGCAATGAAGGCTAGAAAACCTCACCAAGCCTGAGGTTGGAGATACGGGGCTAGGGAACCTCAGCGAGCCTGAGGTTTGAGATATGGGGCTAGGGAACCTCACCGAGCCTGAGGTTTGAGATACGGGGCTAGAGAACCTCAGCGAGCCTGAGGTTTAAGATATGGAGCTAGGGAACCTCACCGAGCCTGGGGTTTGAGATACGCGGCTAGGGAACCTCAGCGAGCCTGAGGTTGGAGATACGGGGCTAGGGAACCTCAGCGAGCCTGAGGTTGGAGATACAAGGCTAGGGAACCTCAGCGAGCCTGAGGTTTGAGATACAGGGCTAGGGAACCTCAGCGAGCCTGAGGTTGGAGATATGGGGCTAGGGAACCTCAGCGAGCCTGAGGTTGGAGATATGGGGCTAGGGAACCTCAGCGAGCCTGAGGTTGGAGATAAGGGGCAGTTGCTCAGCAGTGAGCTTTCTGGACAAGACGACTGTTTTTGTACTGGAAACAGTTTCACATTCTGGCACTGATGCTTATTGATGTTTCGGGTTTAGATTCTTGAAAGCATCGAGAGATTTTTGTATCCTCATCTTTCTGAGTAAGGGCTTGATGCTGAGAACTTGCAGAAACTTGAGAGAGACCTGGGCTACGTTCTGAAACCATCTACTTGGCATTCACATTACAAGTCTTGACTCCCACGCTACACCAGGAAATGGAAACGAAGCAAACCAAACCACACAAGCAAACCACAAAAATACCTCTGCATCGATCACTTAATACCTGCAAGAACTAAATGGCTGGAAAGACAGAGATGAATGACACGACACTCCTGCTCAAGACAGAGAATGTCATAGGGCATTGAAGAAGACACAGTCCTGTGAACATAGGGATATTTCCACCTGGCTTCTGCACCAAGGATTTAACAGAGATACAAACAGAATTTCCCAGAAATCTAAGCATGAAGTCTGAAGAGCCTTGCTCGGCAATGCTGAGCTCCGAAATGGGCAAGACCCATTCAAATCTAAGGACTGAGTTCCTGAAGATGCCCTTGGAAAGCAGTTAGCCTAACCACTGATAGCAACCTCACATTTCCTTGGGATTTGTCTCTTAAGTAAAGTCAAAGGGGGGAAAAAAAAAAAGAAAGAAAGAAAGAAAGAAAACTCTCAGATTTACATCCATGAAGTTCTAAAGAAACTCCACAGAGTGTTCTGGGAGAGTTTCTGAACCCAGAAAGAATATTCTGAAGCCAACTGATTACTTCTAAAGGCAATAGAGTCCCTGTTTTTCAAACTCACTTTCTAACATTTGCATTTCTGTGTTGTTGTCATTCCCAGGGTATTTTTTTTTTTTTTTTGTCTTTTAAACAAAATTTTATCATCCACCATATAGTGTGAATCTATCCTATCTATTACCTTATGGGACACCAAGACAGGAGAGTGATTTAAGGTCTGACTGACATAACCAACAAAGGACTAGAAGGAGCATGGTGAGGCCACCAGAGCAGAGAAAGATAGCACGCTAAGTCTTGCTCACACTTTATTTGCTGTTCTCAAAAGGAGGCTCCCACTGGGAAATCTGACCTTGGTGTGGAGTGGAGAGGGAGTTGATGCTGTGTTGGGTTTTGGGGTTTTGCTTTTGTGGTCAGACCACTTACTGCCAGGCCGATCCCCTCATCAGCTAGCCCTTCTCTGACTGGTCTGACAATGCTGCTCTGATAGCAGAGGCTTTCCCTAACCTCTTGCATTCAGTTATCAGGCTGTGGAGTCTGGCAAGAATCTCAGGTGGGCTGCCCCTTCCCTGAAGAGCAGGTCATGCTCGACAGGCATACTCCCCCCAGACACAAAATCAATCACCCACAGAATCTGCAAGGCTCAGTTGGCACGAGTCCTCTGTGGAAACCAGATGTACCTGAATCTGGAGATTGTGGGAGGGAAGAAAAAATTTCAGCTTCCTGCACTGATCAGGATCCTGTTAAGAAAGGTTCTCAGTTGACTCCAGGAAGCTGACAGCCCGCCGAGGCAAGGGCCTAGATCTATCTGCACACCATCAGGGTTGCAGCCCTGTCCCACTCATGGACACCCTGGTCTACAGCTCATGTCCTCCTCTCATCCTGCCCATTCGCCTTGCCTCTGCTCTGTACTCTAGCTATGCTCATCACTTGCATATGCTCAACCTCCTGCTTACTTTCCCTGGATCTCTGCATCTGTTGTCCCATCTGCCTAGAAATACCTGCCTAGTGGTTGTTTCCCCTCCCCGTGGAAGAGTCTGCCAGGCCAGTGATGGGTTCGATGCCATCCTTCCTACCTTCCTTCCTTACCCTGTAAGTTCTCACAGATCAGCCTTTCCAAGGTGTGTTGCCATTCCTCTATGTAAGCCAGCATATTCTAGCTCCCGGCTCTGTGCTTGCCAGGCAGAAGAGGGTCAGTAAATATCAAACTAGAACATGAACCTTCAGGGTTCCCATGAGGCCTCCACCCCTACAGCTTTGAGAACTCAATTCATGGCGCCAAGGAGAGAAAAATGTCCACATTAAATACTGCTGTGTGCTGCTAGAAAGTGTGTGCCAAGGAAAAGCAAATAAGTGATTATGTGATGGCAGGCAAGTATTTCACTAAGAATCCTATCCAAATAAAATAACAGGAAAAGTGCCTTTCAGTACTGATTAACCACAGCTGAGAATTAAAGATCATTTGTAACAAATCATTACAGTCAACTGATTAAAAATGAATGAGTTTGTGCAGAGAACCATTACTGAATGTAGGGCTAAAAAAAAAAAAAAAAGGCAGTTGAAGCACATTAACTTGAGCCTCTTTAACCTGTGTGTATTGAAAGAGGCCCGTTTACGGACACCTAATGCAGAGACAGAGCATGAATCAGGTTCAAACTCGGCTGGGGCTCCAAAGACCATGCCTAGCCCTGTGAGATGAACACAGTCTCTCTGAGCGTCTGTATTTGTCTGAGAGGACTGGGATAACAACTGCTGATGTTTGACCTCTATTGGCCTACAGAAATGGTAAGTTTGAGTTTAAATTTATCAAAATAAGATTGTGATGGAGTTAACGGAACTCTTAAGGTGATTTAAGAACTATAGAAATGATCCCTGAAAAGTCTAGACTTCTAAAGGTGACTTGCAAACTGTGCAGAACACAAGAAAGTTCCCCTAGCACTGGAATAAGGGTGAGACAACAGAGGGTGGCATGGTGTTCAGCTTGGCAGGCAGACCACCATGGTTGGGAGGAATCCTAGGATCGCCACTCATTTGCACCAATTGTTAGGTTAAAGAGAAAGAAAAGTGTGTGTGTGTGTGTGTGTGTGTGTGTGTGTGTGTGTGTAAAAGAGAGAGAGAGAGAGAGAGAGAGAGAGAGAGAGAGAGAAAGAGAGAGAGAGAACAAAAGAAGAGAATTTCTTCACTTCTGTCCCTTTTCCAGCCCTTCTCTGCACAGATGCCTCACTTTACTGGCAGTATTCCTGTGAACTGACTGTAGATATAGAGGTGGCCATGCATGGGTGGATAGAACGAATCCAGCCAGACTCCAGAGGCCACCCCTCCCCCCACACACATCTAATCCCTTACCTGTCTGAGGAAACTCTCTAGTCTGAGTGGCTGGTAGGAAATGCATCCTTCCTGTTTTAGTAAATGGTTGAACAAGGTACTGAGGTTTCAAATGCCTCTGTCCTTTAGCCACTGGGCAGAGCTGCAATAGAGGATGAAAGTATCCGGTACCCAACCCCTTCAGCATCCGGTACCCAATCCCTTCAGCATCCGGTACCCAACCCCTTCAGCATCCGGTACCCAACCCCTTCAGCATCCAGTACCCAACCCCTTCAGCACCTATCCCTCCCAGCCATGGAATCAACACAATCACTTTCCATTTCTTGAATAGATAAAAGCAATTTCTTCATAATTACAAATGCCTTTGATAAGACAGCTTATTTGCATTAAAACACATCTACATGGCATTGATTCAAACCCTTCACTTATCAAATAATCATGTACATTACCCAGGATCCTGGACTCAGAAAAAGCCCCTACTTGGGTTATTGTTTTGGTTTTGATTGTTTGGAAAGTTTTACTAATGTATACTTGGGCTCTCCATATTTTCATTTCGCAAAGTTAACTACTGGTCCTGGTAAGGCTAGAGAGGAAAAGAAGCCAAGAAAAACTAAAAAGGAGTCTGAGAGAATGGCAGATGGAGCAAACGCTGGGAAGGTCAGAAAAGGCTTGATCTGACCAGTGAGGGGTCACTCAGGAAAGCCAGAGGGCAAAGAATGTGGCCTCTGAGGAGCCCTTTAACCTGAGAGACAGGTTCTAGGAAAGGGAGGATTGCTCAGGAGGCCACAGAGGCTAGACCTGTCAGGTTCAGCACACGAGAGCTGCACAGTGCTTTGGATGTGAAAGCAGAATTTTCTTCTAACACAAGACCAGAGCCAGGGAAGAACAGTAACGACCAGCAAATCTGACCACTGTGCTAATGAGATAGACTGCATTATGTTGTTCATTTGTTCACTCCTTCCCTCAACAAACATTGAATATCTAATGTGTACATTCTGTGTTAAATCCTGGGCAATTTCAAAGAGCCTAATGAATCATCGGTCTTTGCTCCGGGGAACTCATAATCTATATGAGGGAAAGGCACATTAGTAATAATATAATATGGTAGCTGTCATACATTTGTGGAATGGGAATAAGATGGGGAAAGGCTTTAGAAAAGACGCCTCCACTGACTCTTGAGTGGACAGGAGGAGTTTGCCAAGTAAAGAAATGAGACTGTGATTCATTCACCAAGTAAAGACAATAAAAAAGACTAGTGTAAGTAAATGCATAGGAATGGGAAACATCACGGCTTATTTTGACAGCCATGAAAAGTCCATGCAGATGACTAGCAGAAAAAGTGGTGTAAAGACACTTGGGACCTGGATGTGAAGAACCTGGAGAGTCACTAGAAGGGGCCCGATTCCTACTGCAGGCAAATAGGAAAGCCTTTGTGGTTTCTGTGATAAAGAGGAGTCAAGGTCAAATGGGGTACTTACCTTTTACTGCGACAAAGATGGACTTTAGGGATGAATAACTAAAATATACTGGATAATTGGAAAATAACTAAAATTCAAGCAAGGGTGAGTACTATAATTTGGACCAAAAAATGACCTCCAAAGGTGTGTGCATGTGTTTGTAAGGTTTGGATCCCAGCTTATTGCTACTGGAAGGTCACAGAAACCTTAAGAGGTAGAGCTTGGAGTAAGTCTTTAGGTTTCTGGGAGCATGACTACTAAGGATATTTTGGGGTCCCTGTCTCTTCCTTGCTGTTTTTCATTTCCCTGAGGTGAGTGGTTTTGTTTCCCCATGTCCACCTAGACCATGATGCAATGGAAGCTCATAGCAATAGAACCAATTGGTTACAGACTACAACCTTCAAGACTATCCTTTTATATTCATAAGTTGATTATATAAAATAATCCTTTTATATTCATAAGTTGATTATCTTAGGTACATTTTACAGGGATAGGAAATCAACTAACAGTTTACTGGTGGGTTTTATGTCTCATCTGGGCACAAGCTAGAGTCATTGGAAACGAAGAAGCCTCTATTAAGGAACTGCCTCTATGAGATCCAGCTGTAATGCATTTTCTCAATTAGTGATCTATGGAGGAGGGTGCAGCCCATTGTGGGTGGTGCTATCCCAGAGAGTGTGGTCCTGGATTCTATAAGAAAGCAGCCTGAGGAAGTCAATAAGCAGCACCTCTCCATGGCTTCTGTATCAGCTCCTGCCTCCTTGAACAGCAATGTGGAGGTATACATTGAATAAACCCTTCCCCCCACACACCCCTAAAATAGACTATGGTGAGTTTTGAAGTTGGACTAAACAGCTACAAGCCTGTGGGATTCTGGGAGGAGAATGTGGTGGATTGAATAGCTATGGCCCCCATAGACTCATGTGTTTGAATGCTTGGCCCATAATGAGTGGCACTATTAGGAGGTGTGGCCTTGTTGGAGGAAATGTGTTCATTATGGCGGTCAGCTTTAAGGTCTCCTATGCTCAAACTATGCCCAGTGTGACACCCAGTCTCTTTCTGCTGCCTATGGACCACAATGTCGAACTCTCAGCTTTTTCTCTAGCACCATGTCTGTCTGCAGGCTACTATGTTTCCCAGCCATGACAATAGTGGACTAGACCTCTGAAGTTGTAAGCCAACCCCAATTAAAGTTTTTTCTTCATAAGAGTTGCTGTGGTCATGAAGAGTTGCTTCTTCACGATGAAACCCTAATAAGACAAATAGTACAAGTAAGGGAAGAGGCTACAGGTTTGCATTAAAGGAAGAGAGAACTGAGTTGACACATTGGAAGAGATGAGGGGAAGAATAACAGTTCTTATGTCTCTGACATAGACATTGGGTTGACAATGTTTTCATCGACTATGAAGGAAAATAAATGAAAGGAAGGCCAGATTATAGATTAAATTTTGAACATATGAATTTCAGGGGAACTGATAAATATGTGTAGTGGTAGTCTAGAGACTTGAGGTCATAGGATTATAGGATCTTATAAACATCTAAGTCATGTGCAGGATTACCTAGAAAACATATTCAAAAGGCAGGATGCTTGGGAGGGCACATCATTTAGGAAGTATTAAATAGGTGGAACTTGATCACCCAGTGATAGAAGCTAAGAGTAAAAGATTAGAGAAGTAGAAGCAAACCCATGTGGCTGTGGCGTTATTTGTTTCTGCCATTTCCTGTCCTTCCTGGATTATTATTGCATGTCTTTGCTCAATAAAAGTAGAGGAGTGGCCAGGCAGTGGTGGCATACACCTTTAATCCCAGCACTTAGGAGGCAGAGGCAGGCGGATTTCTGAGTTCGAGGCCAGCCTGGTCTACAGAGTGAGTTCCAGGACAGTCAGGGCTATACGGAGAAACCCTGTCTTGAAAAACAAAAACAAACAAAAAAAAGTAGAGGAGTGTATTTCTTTGATCACCTGATGTCAGGCCTGGGTCACAGAACCTGGTGTGACCTATGCTATGTAAGCAAATGGAATGTCTACCATAGTCAAGTAGAATTATCTGGGGCCTATCGTATAATCTTTTCTGTTTTTTCATCTATGATTACCAAATAGAGCAAGAGGGGGGGGGGAACAGAGCTATATCTAGCCTTCAGCTGATGTGGGAGTTGAGCCTGAAGAAAAAGCCTCATTGTCATAAGCCACTGAGATTTGAAGATTAATGCTTAACATAACAAACACTGAATGCTACAGCCAGAAAAAAATAGCATCTCAGCAATGAAAGAAACATTTCCAGAAAAAGCGAGAAGTCAATGGGGTCAAAAGTGACAAGAGAAGCAATTAGCTTCAGCAATAGGGAGGTCATTGGTGATCTCAGGGAGAACAATTTTAGTGGTGTGTTGGAAGCTAAAGCCAGATTACCAGGGATTGAGGCATGAATGAGAGGTGATGAGGTGGAGATTGTTGTAGAGATTGTTTACATAATGATGCTGATGCTGGAGAGAAGAAAACAGAAAGAAACAGGTTCAAGTATAGATAGCCAAGAAGGACTGTTTTATTCAGGGCAGGAGGCATTTGAAACTGTAGATTGATGCAAAAGATTATATGAAGATAGAAAGAGCAACATTGTAAATATTGAGGTCCTTTGCCTAAAAATACTTATGTCTGATTCCCTCACAACATTAAAAACAATGCTCTGATTCCCTTTTGTGCATTAATTTAAACTTCAAAGCAACTCTAAAGTATTAGCATTAGTATTTCCATTTTATAGATGAGTACACTGAGGCCAGAGGATATTTGATTAACTCATCTGTGCCTGCACAGCTAATAAATAACAGAGTCCTGATTTTCATAGAGCCAGGATTCAAATAGAAGTCATTTAACCTCAGACAGCAGGTTTTCGATATGTCATAGCACCCACAACCACACATATACTAAGAAATTCTGAGTCTTCCCAGGTTCTAAGCCTACCTGGAAAGATGTTGGAGCAGTAATGGGTTGGGTATATCACGCATGGAGGACATGGAGGGGAAATATTCAGGAATATGCAAGGGGAAAGTTATGTGTTTGGAGGACAGTGGAATTGGAACTGAGCAAGGAGTTTTCCAATTGAAATGCCTGTTTGATTTGCTGACGGTCTGTCCTCAGCTTCACTGAGATGTGAGAAACAATGAAAAGAAGAAGAGAGAAATAAAGTACAAAGAGGATGCAAGGACCATAGAATCAAAGTATTGGAGAGAAGGAAGCCGCACTAACATTTGTCATACTCTCATCACTTATGTGTGCCAAGCACTCTTCAGGAGCTCAGGACTGAGAGAGAGAGAGAGAGAGAGAGAGAGAGAGAGAGAGAGAGAGAGAGAGACTCTGTCTTTACCCAGAGGAGTTCCTCTATACTGAGAAAAATGCTTTGACATTGGGGTGAGTTTGTATAGTCTGTGTGACAGGCCACAGGTAATCAGGACACAGAGGTCAGAACTTGCTGTCCATTGAGGAAGAAGGAAAAATGTCAACAATAGCTAACCCAAAGATTATTAATTTTTTCCTTACCTCTTTATGTCAGGACATGGCTCATGGGATATGGAACTTCCTTCCAACATTGACAAAAGATAGAGAGGCCATAGGGGCCAGAGTTGCTTTAAACGAGTCTAGAGTTAGAGAAATCTAACACTATCCACACAAACAAGTGCCCAAGTTTGGCTTGCCTTTAGGGGGGCATTGCAAAGCAATGAATAGCCTTTTATCCCTCTGGAGTGTGTGGGACATGTTGTGAGCTGTCAAGCCACCTTGTGTCACCTGAGCAGGCAGAGGATGCTCTGAACTGGAGAGAATCCCTCTAGCCTCTTTTGAAGTCTAAAGACTTCCCTCTACTGTGGGTACATATGTGTAGACTCAGGGAAATGAGTCAGTCTCCATAGATGATGTTGACTAGAGTAGAGATAGGGTCATATACTCCAGCAAGTAGGCAGAGGCTCAGCTCCAGCCAGAGTTTATTTTATTTCCAAATCATTTTCTTTTGCAGTCCTGGACTTGAATAAACAATCAGCAGCACTGAATAGAATGCCTGCTGCTCTTTTTCCTTTCTTTTGTATTTTATACTTTGAATTCCTAGCTCATCCCACTTCTCCACTTAAGAGATACCACTGTCCAGACAGACCACTGGAAAAGGTTAGCTGTCTTATGGATAGCAGGATTCTTGGTCTCCCAGGTAGTTGCTGGACTCCCTAAAAGTGCTCAGCAGAGTGTTGGCTCAGGGATACCAGCTACAGCTCCCTCAAGCATCTCTAACACTGTGCACTCAACTGACATCCCCACACGTATTGTGCAAGTCTCATCCCTGTAAACATTTTGTGTGGGCCATACTTGTCCTCCTTAGAGGACTCCCATAGGTCTGTCGCTCTTCCTACACTATCTTGAGCCTACCTGATCTTTAATTTTTTCTTAATTAATTGCTACCTCACTCCAAATTTCTACATGCCTAGCAGAAGAAAAGTCCAACTGGGAATCAGTGGTAAGGAATGATCTTCAGGGGAAATGAGAGTGGGGGTGATATGTTCAGGATGAGTAGATGCTCTGTGACATTTACATAAAGAAATGAGAAATCATCTGAGTGGAAGGATGGTGTGTACAAAGACACAAGAGTGTGATTGTACAGAGTGACTCTAATGAGAAGCCAGGTTAGTGAGGTGAAGACATAGCTAGGAGCTTGACCGGGAACTCCCACACAGGAAGGATCCCAGCCAGACACTGGTTCGTGTTCATAACAGACCAAGTGGGCTGTCCGACAATTATACCAGATGGAGGCTCTGCCCTAGAGACCCTGGTATTTTCCCAGTAGAGAATCCCATCCTCCTACCTGTGTTTTTCACAGAAGAATAAATGAATAAAGCAGTTTTTTTTTTCTGATGAGGAAGTCCAGAGACCTTCCCTAGGAATGAAAGCTAAATATGGACTAGAATAGGGAGTGCCCTGCAGCCTGCTCTATCTCACTCTACCTATCTGTTCTATCCAACAGCAGCAGGAGGAGGCATCTCCCAAATCGCTTCCAGAGATTGCACGTGTTATTGATTTACTGACGCCCAGATGGCCATAATGAGAAAGACACTAGCATGAGAACGATACTGAAATCAGACTATTTTCCCTATGCCAATCTTGCCTCCCCCTTTCTTTTTTGCCTTTTAAGATGAAATTGTGTATGGTTTTTCCTCCCCTTAGGATCACTTTTTTCCTGCCCTTCTCCTGGCTATTTGCCAGTGGCTCACCCATCATTTTTATTCCAAGCTAAAAAAAATTTTTTTTAAACACTAGGATGAACAAGGAGGCACTCTGTAAGGAAGCGCTCAACAGTGAAGGTTAAGAGACATGAAGCTAATGAACTAGAGAATATTGGTTACATCTCACTTGATTACACTCAGAAAATGTAAAACCATCTTTTAGTTATGACTGGCCATTTGTCTGCCAGAATGCTCCAAGCAATACCCCCACTCACATTTCTCTCCTGCCTTCAGGTTCTAGTCAAGGCTTCTAGAAATTAGTGATTCATCACCAAACACAACAACTACCACCGGGACCTGCCAAGTCAGGATAAATCACCATGTCCCTGTGCCAAGGTGCTGTCTCTCGTTGGTAATAGCTTCATGCAGCGGTGTGTTAGCATATGACAGCTGTGTATAGAAGGGGCAGCAAATGCATCTGAGCTATGTGTCAGGACCACTGAGGGCATTCAAAGCCATGTTATCCAAAGCTGGCTTCTAGACTCCTTGTAAGCCTATGGCTTTAGAAGGAAACACATGAGACCCTGCTTAGGGTATATGATAGTCTCATAGGTACTCATAGGCTTACTCATTTGTGTGAAAGTTAAAAACAAGAAATCTCAGTTTTCTTGAAATTTTCTATAAATGGAGTACCACTCTCATGGCAAACCAAGTGTGTCGTAATGTCAGGATACTGATTTCAATAATTAAAATGCAACAACGGTAACAATACAGTACCGTTAGTCAGGAAAGACATGTAATTAAACACGATCACATACCCATGGTTATCTTTGCTCCCTTCTGAAGACTGCTCTATGGCAATAAGACAGTGCTAAGACTTCCTGAGTTTTGCCCTTTCCAGATGTGCATGATATGTGTAGTCTCTGAGGTTTTGGACTTGTGATTTTGTTCCTGTGATGAAGCCATACTACATGATGTGCTTGTAACTAACATAGGGAGGTTGCCTGGATGGACCTGGTTGACTCACAAGAGTCCTTTTGATAGCAGAGAGTTTTCTTTGACTGGTTGTAGAGCTATGAGGCAAGAGAGCAACTTGATATGAGAGGGTCTTTGTAGATGAGTATAAACAGTCAATATGAAGAGACTTTTCAATATCAGAATGGCATTGGGACCTTGGTCTTATAATTGCAGCATAAAGAATCCAGCCACAACTTGAAATAGCTTAGAAGTGGATCTTTCCAAGTTAAGTCTTCAGACAAGGACATGGGTGGTCAATTGCAGTTTCAGCCTGCTGAATTCTTCAGCTAAGGACACAGTTTTACACTAGACTCCTGACTCAAAAATGAAAGATCAAATCCGTTGTTTTAAGTTGCTAGGTTTCTACAATAGAAAACTTGGGAATTCTTTATATGGAAGAAAAGCTTAAATGTATACAGAGCTGATAACAAAGGGAGGGATTGTCACAGTATTTTTCAAGAAGGGAAGCAGGTTCACAGGTTGCCTGTTTAGAAGATCAGACAAAGGACCTACAGAAGAGGAAGCCCCCCAAGCAGCAATCTGTTTTGAGACTTGGGGAAAACTCTGGGTGCCTCTAAAGGATGGAGCACAAATATCACTGCCAATAGAAAGATAGTGTAGAAATCTTCTGTTCTTCCTACCGTCACATCTAAGAAATACCAGAGGCTGGTTCTCTGGACATACTACACTAGCTAGACTCTGGACTTCCGGACACCTTCTTCAGCTGGCATCAGATATGGGGAGAGTAAAAAACAAGAGGACTGAGTACAATTCATATGCTGAACTGTGGCACTCTGCCTCCAGCACAGGACTTTGTCCTAAGAAGAAGGCTCAGATTGTTCTCTGGGGAAAAAAGTGGAGCCAGTACTTCATCTGCCCACCTCCTCTCTACTCACTATCTCTGCACACTTATGTGAGCATGTGCACCTGCAGCATTAATTGGCTCTTTTAAATTATTCATAGTTGGAGTGTGAACAGAAAATAATCAGACTTTTGAGATATTTTGTAGAGAAAAGATACAAACAAACAAAGAAACAAGAGTTGGAACAGGAGACTTGGGGAATAGGGGTGAAAACCATACATGAAAAAATAACATTTAATAGAATGTTATTTGTAAAGGGAATAAAGAACAAGAAAAATACTTCGGTACTAAAGATTGAGATATGAAGAAATAAAATTTAAAATCAACAGGGTGTATAAAACCTAACAGTGAAATGATCTTCCATTAAGAAATACACAAAACATGGAAAACAGAAAAAGATGAGAAAATTAGGTGATCCATTCATAGAGACCCAACTTCTGACTTATGAGAGAGGGAAAAGGAGAAGGAGTAGAAAAGAGCTATAAGCAAAGCAGACGGATGATCAATATTAACAAAATATAGAGCAGAGTGTGGTTGTGCGTGCATGATTTTAACCCCAGTGATGGGGAGGCAGATGTAGGCAGAGCTCTGTGAGTTCTGGTCCAGCTAGGGCTACATAGTGACTCTCTCTCCCCCCCATCTCTCTCTCTCTCTCTCTCTCTCTCTCTCTCTCACACACACACACACACACACACACTCACACACACCAAACAAAAAATAAACAATATATAAGATAATATTCTTGTAGTAAAGAAGATGATCTCACATTTTAAATGGGATATTTAGTGCCTGGCATGATAGATAAAACTGAGGATCAGATCAAGGTACATGGTCATGAAATTTTAGAAGATCATGGGTAAAGAATTCTAGAGATCTCTTTATAAAGGCAGGAAATTCACAAGATATGAGAAATCAGGCTGACTCTGTAGCTCAGTGGTAGAGCACTTATCTCTTACAGATGAGGTCTTAGGCCAATCTTCAGTACTACCAAAACAACAACAGTAACAACAACAACAAAACAACAACAACAACCACCACCACCCAGAAATCAGGATGGCCTCAGACTTTCAATAGAACATTGGATTCTAAAAGACAATGAAATATTTTCTTCAAAATTTAGGAGATAATAACTTCCAAGGTGAACTTTTACATCCATCCACACTATCAATCAAGTATAAGGAGTCACTGAATCTTCAAATGTTTAAGATCTTATTTTCAAACAATTTACCTTTCATGTAACACTTCCCAGGGTGCTTGTGGAGGATGTATACCACAAGACAGAGGAAGTACACCAGAAGGGAGGGTGGGACATTGGGTCTAGGAGACAGAGGGTTGTAGAGAGAAGGAAATGAATTACTGAGATAGAGATGAAAGAAGTTTCAGAAATATTGGGGTGCTACAGATGTCACCATCAACTAGCTGACAGGACAGAAAGGGCTTTCAGAAGACCATCTCTCGTTAAAACTCAAAAGTGATACATGGCTCAAGGTGTTTGGCAGTTTTCATGTTCGTGGATATGTCAAAGAGTCTGTTAATATTGTAAGTAAGCACCAAGAAAATAAGCAGAGGATAAATTGAACTCAAGGGAGATCTGGAAAGGTGTATAGAAGAAGAAAAATGACCACAGTACTATACACAGCTTTGTTAGGAATAATAGTTAAAATGGCAAAAGAGCGAAACTAAAAAATATAAATTTGTGATAATTTTGGTAAACTATATTGGAAGGATGGAGAAGCATGTTTGCATGTGTACATTGTGGTCTACATAGGTGGTAAAGCAATGGTTGTCAGAAATAAAGCTTTACCTTCCACAGCTGTAAATCAAAATATTGTAATATTATAATTCAAATATAACAGCGGTATAAATACACTACAAATTTTTATTTCGGTAAATGGTAAAATAAATGGCGAACAGTGTTTGTTTGCACATGAAGCTCAGTTTTCAAGACTGGGGATTTGCTGTTTTTGTGAGGAGTCCTGTAACTCTGCATGACTTCCTAAATTCTTGGTCAGCATTAGGAAACAACAGAAAACAAAATGGCATGGTACCTTGCCAGTAAGATGCTTCTCTTTTATTCCATGCTTGGGGTGGAAGGTGGAAAAGTGTTATTTCTCAAAAATTTAGCCTGCTATAGACCAAGCTCGTGTGTATGTCCCTGGTTCTTTATATTAACCCTGTGGGGTTGTAAATGATATAGTTTATCTGTGTGGTGCTGAGACACATCTTCTGTCAGTCCACACTAGCCTGTGCATACACATTACCATATTTGATCTTCAGAGCACCTATGTGCAAGAATCAGGGCAAGAAATAATATATAAACAAGGAAGTTGGAATCAGAGGGGTTGCATGCTCTTTTGTTTGCTGCACAGCCTAGACTCTTGGTTGCTATTTTATGGAACTAGTGAAGCCGTGTATCTTAGGCAAGGGAATCTACCATAGACTGTATCTCCTTTGCTATACTACGTTTTTGAGATATTGAGACATTAATTCCTTTATCTTCACCACTTTTCCACTGCATAAATTCTTTCCCTTTTCTTTCCCATCCCTATGTTACTCCTATTCTGGCTCTCTGGGTCCCAGCCCTGCACCTTCCTTCTGGCTGTCATGTTGATGACTCCAGGTTCACTTCAGGAGCTGGAATACTTGAGATGCTGTAGAGTGACCACATGAATCATTATTGTGGCATGGTGCTCTAGTGAGAGATAGCTGACACCGTGGTCTGCACATAGCCTTTGAGTTCAGATTGGATCTGGGAGACCTGACTGAAACCTGAGGTCTCATACCATTATGCAGATTTATGTGCCACAAACCCAGGGATCTAGTCACACAGAATAGAGCCCAAAGATAGATTCCTCATGCCCTTTTACTCTTTTGATTTATTTGAGGCTGAAAAAGGAATGGTGGAAGAAGCTGGATTGACACAGTGACATGAACAAAGGGAAGAACACACTCTATCTACAGGCATTTAGGTCATGTGCATTGCAAACACAACCAAGGGACATCGTGTTTAGAAGGATGAAGTTTAAGACACCAGTACTTTTTCCAGACACCAGTTTCTTGGAGAGCTCTTAATCCTACTTCCTGTTTGAGGTAGACAGGATCACAGCATCCAGTGTTATGGCTGCAGGCATAATTCCAACATCTGAGAACATTTTCCTCCCAGATATTTAATTTCCCCTTACAACATCCGACCACTGGGGCCCTAAACACACTTCACAACTCTATCTAGCACATCATCTTAGCCTCTTTTACAAGTCTTTTAATATCCATTGGAAAATAATGCTGCCTTTGATTCTGAGGCAAATCCCTAACACTTCTTCCCTTGTTTCTAATTAGCAATATTTCTGTGGTAATTAAGACAAGAACAGCTCTGTTCTGCAGCATATTTGATTTGGATAGAAAGAAAAATATAGTAGCAGGAAGCAGAACTGAGAATGACTCTGCTGTCTGACTCTGCTATATTTAAATTAATCTCAACATACCTTTACAACAATACTCCCTCTTATGCACATACATGCATGCCCATATACACAGTACACACATGATTGTTTACACGTGCCCTTCACACAAATACACAAATATGTCTTACTATGTGTGCATATGCTTATGCACACAGAAACAGAATAGTGACCCATTTCTTAGAAAATAGGGTTTGAAATGCACTAGTGGAAGAGCCACCATCCTGTGGGCTGAACAAATGAATTGTCTGCATCCCCAGGCATCCCATAAATGAACAGTCTCAGTGAGCTGTGTGCTAATGAAACATGGTCAGAGAGCAGCCGTTTCCCTTCTCTCGATGTTAAAATTGGGCAAATTTCCTTGCTGGTTAGACACCCAGAAACTTGGCATTTTTAAGACACTATACAGGGTTGCTATGTATGTTCACCCAATGATAGCTTTTGCTCTTGCTTAGCAGGGAGGAGGACTCCAGGAGCTGCACCACCAGACAGAAAGATCTAACACTGAATGCTGGGTCAAGGGTCAATGGCACTATAGTTTCCATTTGAGAGAGGATGCTCTTGAACTCTGTGAGTGTACAAGCCACAAATACGTGCTTATGTGAACCCCTGAGGGGGCAACAGAGAGTCTACTCTATGCCAAACAAAACAGATAACCTCATTGCATCTTGGCTGCTTGGAATCCTGTCATATGCTGAGGCTGGTACTCATTAAGAGTTCAAGAAAAGAACCCTTGCTTGTCATTTCAGGCATGTGTGTTTTCTGGTAGATTGACAGGAGTGCATAGGGGTTTATTTGTTTGGAAAGGATTATTATTTCAGGCAATTTGGTGGTTATTTCCCCTGTAACTAGTTACTTTGTAATTCCCCCAGCAGAGTTACTTACCAAGAGCTGGACTGTGTCTTCCTTGGTGGTGAAAACTGTGGATACGACCACAGGGCCTACTGGCCCTGAAAAAGATGGACTGCTCACTACATTGTCCCTCCAGCCCCCATTTCTGGGCTATGTTATTAGTAAGATGCTTTTATTTACATCACTTATATTGTCACTATGAAGATTTAATTGAACTTACAGGTTTCTGTGTCTCTCTCAAATTACTGATGAAGCAGGGTGTAACCCTAGCTACACAGGAGACCCAAGAAGGAGGATTATCAATGCAAAGGCCCTCCTGGGCTACAGAGTAATGTCAATGCTGGCCTGGATAATTTAGTGAAACCATGTACCCAAAATAACAGCAACAACAACAATAACAACAAACCCCCAAACCAAATCAAGCCATAACAACAACAACAACAATAAAATCTCCAAAACAACAACAACAACAAAAACTAAGAGGGAGGAGAAGGAGTAGAAGAGTCATCAGGTTGCAGCTCTGAGAGAGGGATTATCTAATCTATAGTAGGTCTCCAGCACTGTAGATAGAGGGATAGGTGGATGGATGTATGGATGAATGGATGGATGGATGGATAGATAGATAGATAGATAGATAGATAGATAGATAGATAGATAAAATTATAGGTAGAGAATATAAACATCAGTGTAGCTGCCAAATGACAAGCCAATCCAGCAGCTAGAAAGAGAATACAGTACACTTTCCTTCTCTACATATTGATTCAATTGTCTTTAGTTAAGCAACTATTATAGAATTTCTAGCATAGATTAAGAATAAAGAATGATAGGATCAGAAAACTCAATAAAGTCACAATGGAGGGGGTTAGTATACACAGCAATTGAAACCAAATATGATGAGATTCTTACACAATATCTGATTTTGGTCACATTTCATCTGTAAATACACAGACTAGAACAATCTCAGATATGAGTCAGTCAAGTTCTTACAGCTGTCTGAAAGAGCACTGGTAGATATCTCCTGCTACTCCATTAAAAGCATATTTTCAATTTGTATGATAAAATGCCATGCAGGTCAGGCACATGTCTGTAAGAACTCACTTGGCAGTTGTGGAAAGCATTGGCACTGGGTTGCCCCTCTATTCAAGTGCATTGGCTGTTCACATGGCTCATCCAGCCACACTGTCTGATATCCATAACTGGAGTGTGGAGAGAGTTTGGCTGTAGATGGCGACACTTACAATATGCCAAAATTAGCTGAGTGCAGGGTCATTGAAATATATTTTCAGCTGGTTATCTGGAGAAAATATTGTCAAGATCAGAGGGTTTTAAGTCTATTCTATTCTTCCTACTTCCTGAACTTCCATTTCCCATAGACCTAAAGCCCCCCCCAGCTTTATTTTTAACAAAAATAAGATGCATAAAACCATGAATAGGGGGCTAGAGAGATGGCTCAGTGGTTAAGAGCAGTGACTGCTCTTCCAAAGGTCCTGAGTTCAAATCCTAGCAACCATATGGTGGCTCACAAGCATCCGTAGCACCCTCTTCTGGTGTGTCTGAAGGCAGCTACTGTGTACTTAGATATAATAAATAAATAAATCTTAAAAAAAAAACATGAAAAATCTCAGGCTATTGCTGATTTCTGCCTTCAATAGCCAGGGCTGAAGTTATAGTTTTGGGGCTCCTTAATAACTAGCTCTCCAAATAATTTTAAGAAACTATATTTTTACTGGCTTTGTAAACCGAAACAGAACTATTGTCCAGGTAGGATTACTGGTCACTAGGATAACATTCTGTGACTTTAGCCTTATCTCCTTCATTGTGTGTTCTTGGCCTTATTTTTTCCTCCTTAAAAAAGGGCCAAAGATCTAAAACACCAAGATGAACACTCCAGTTCAGTGGGCAGGCAGCCCTGGCCCTATGCAGTACAACTATAAATAATTCCCATGAAAAAATGAATCACGTTTGTGCAGACAAATGACTGGTCTACTGCCTGGTACAGAGAAAGCTTGATTTTAGCAAATATCCTTTCCTTTTTTTCTAAATGTACTTTATTCTTTAAACACATTATGACAAAACATACATTGTCTACATTCTGTGGAAATAGGACCATTTTTTGGCAAGACTTCCAGGCTTAGCCTGTTAGCACATCGAGCAAATAAAACCCATTATCTGTAGAGGCTGTGCAGTCAGGCTGGATGCCCCCTGATCCTCACCTTCTCTGAACCCTAACTTGCTGGTTATTTAGTCTGTCAACCTCCTTAATGCATCTCCTCTTGTTCCTTCGTGGTCCAACTTGTACTCTTGGTATGTTTACCAAAGTGTATCTTGCTTTGCCATCTCTTCTGTAGTACACAGGGAAGTGGCTGCACTCTTGTCTTTAGCAAATGGAAGATAGACTGAAAAGCCACCCCCAAATAGGACTCTCCTATCTTTCTTTTTATTTATTTATTTATTTTTTGTTTTTTTTTCTCCTATCTTTCAAACAAATACACGCTACTCATCTCTGTGTGACAAGGGCAGTAGAGAATACAGACCCAAGTCTCCCTTGATACAGAACTTTCTGCTTCAGAACCTTGGACAGCTCATCATTCAGCCTCAACATGACCTCAGATAACTTACTGAGCATGTATTTTCTATATAGATTCCGTGTGTGTGTGTGTGTGTGTGTGTGTGTGTGTGTGTGTGTGTGTGTGTGTGTGTGTGTTGTATCTGTGTGTTATATGCATATGTAATTTTTCATATATATTTTCATATATCTATAATTTTCATATATATTTTTCACCAATATAAAAATGTTTGCTCTTCCTAAAACCTATTATTCTTCTTTGTAATGGTTTCTTAAATGATGCTATTAGCTTTGTATTATTACAAATCTATTACATAATTATTGTAATAATTATTACAATCTATTTCATAAATATGAGACAATGAAGACTCAGAGGAGTTAGGGAACTTCCCCAAAAGAATACACATCAGACTTAACCCCAAATCTGTCTAACTCAAAGTCACACTGTGACTTTGATGTACTGCACCAATCTTGTTAGAAGCCCCCACCCCTTACATCAAACCAAACTCTTTCCCTTCACATCCCTCGATCCCTTGGGAGCTTTGCAGGATAGAAATTGAAATCCTCTTCTACAGGAAATTATTTTAAATGTTTAAAGATTGTTATTATGTATCCTCTGTTCTTAAGACTTTTTAAAAGCACCTTCTCTAAAACTGCATCATATAAATGCCTGAATAGGGAAAGCAGGAATTTTAGGGTAACAAAGCTATTCTGTGTGATACTACAGTGGTGGGTGTAAACCATATCCATACATTTGTTTAAACTGTGCATCATAAATTGTCTAAAAGTGTTCACCACCCAGATGTATGGATACACATCATAGGTATAGGTTCATCAGGTGTAACCATTGTGCCATTGTGGTTGTGGGAGCGACTAGTGGGGTGGCTGTGTGTGAGTGGAGCTGAGGAGCATATGGGAAACCACTGTGTCTTCCATTTAGTTCTTCAGTAATCCTAAAATAAATAAAATGTACTTATAAAACGTTATCTTTGTATAAAAAAGCATAAGCTTTCTATGGAGCATGGGTAGCAGTCAAGCTGTTTTCAGGTGACATTTATTCAGTGATAGAGATGTTCTGGAATTAGGTGAGGATGATGGCTATGATACATTGTGAGCTAAGTCCTACTGAATGGATCCCTTTAAAACAGTTCATTCTATGATATCTGAATGGCAATTAAACATCTATTTAAAACCTTCCCCAAACTATTGTAATGCATTTTAGTTATTTTAAATGCATGATATTGGTGTACAGAATGAATTAAATCATATACCCAACATCCCAGTTTTAAACTTCGGTACTGGTAAATAAGAAAAATCTCTTGTGTGTCTTCCTTATCCTCTCTTTCAGCTGAGAAGCAGCCACCACTCTGGACTTGATATTTCCCATTTTCATCAATTTTTTATTGTTGTATTTAATACATATGCATCACTGAACAATACATAGCATTCTTGTATGTGGTTTTTTTAATGTACATAAATGGCCTTATATTAAAAAATATTCCCATTTAACTTCCTTTTTCTACAATAATAATGGTGAGAATCATGAATATATCCCATTTTCTTCTCTCTCTCTCTCTCTCTCTCTCTCTCTCTCTCTCTCTCTCTCTCTCTCTGGTTGATGGACATTTGGGTTATTTCTTCTCATAGTTATGACAATGAATGCTGCTAGGAACATTCTTTATGTATTTTCTCATGTATGTGAGAACTTTCCTGGATTACTCACACCCAGGTATCTCTAGCCTCAGCAGCTATTGTCCAGGCACTCTCATTATGAGGTTTCAGGACACCCCACCAGTATATTAGTGCCCTGGAAAAATTTGTACCTCTCAAGGACAGTTCTGCAGAAAAACAACCAGTAAGTTTAACTTTTTTTTCCTGTACATAATACTTCCTCCAATTCTTTAGTGGCCATATACATTATTATTTTCTACTGCTGGTCTAATCAAACAATAACACACAAATGTATTTTATGTGAATTGATGATTCATTTCAAGTATAGGTGCAAGGCCATAATTTTACCTGTATTAAATAACACCTTTTCCATTTTAACCATTTCTGTAAACTGTAGATGCTTTGAGTTCTGGCCCTGCTATCTCATCCATAAGTTTGTGAAGTCTGCCTTCTGAAACTTCACTTAAATCATTGGTAAAATATGGATGATAAAGCAAAGCATGAGCCTATCCAACATAGTACAGAATATTCTCACATCATTGACATGACCAACTATCTGGCCATTCCTCGCCAGTTAACCATGATGCTATCTAATAGTGTTCTGCAGCATCCAATTTTCCACTCCATCCACAAAAGTATCAAGTCACACTTTGTGAAGGAGGTTGCCTTATCTACAGCGCTTGACTGATTTATGTCTAGATATCTGGTCAAAATGGGATTTTACTGTGTGCCCCATCTTCACTGAACCCATGCCAGCCCATAGTGATCATTTTTCCCCTTTAAAACCTCACAACCCACTGAAAAATAATTCATTTCAGACATTCTATAATTATCAGTACCAAATTCACTAGGCTGTATAATTTACAATCTCCTTTCTTCCAATACACACACACACACACACACACACACACACACACAAATCCACAGTGTTTATTACCTCTATTCTTCTGGTTTCTTTCCCATAATCATTTCTAATTTGTGATTTTTTTTTAAACAAGTATTTGTGTTTCTTTAAAAACTCAGCATCAAAACTGTCAGGTTTGGAAATTTTTCACTATTCCAGGTATCTATTTACATTTTGTTTACCCAGCTCGAATATCAAACTCCTTTTAAGAACACTGATTCCATTGTTTTCTGCTGAAAGGCTCTGATTGTTTGTAAAGAAATGAAAATATTTGAGTGGTCCTTCTTTTTCATATCATCTATAGCCTTGTACCAAAGAGCGTGCCTGCCTCTTCCTACTTCTTCTAATTCTGAACATAGTTATTGAAAGCTTTTGTGTTATCTCTGGCATTTTACCCAAAGCCTCTGCTCAGCGGGGTTTCTTCATCCTGGCACTGTCTTACAAGTTGAGGACACTCTTTTCTATCTGTCCTTGGCTTATATGCTTCTCCTCTATCTTCTGTGTTTGGCTTTAAAATGTGTGAAATCACTGTCATGTTTTCTGTGTTATTTCAGGGTACTGTCTCCTTCCCTCCCCACTGCCTCAGAACAATGGGGTCTTGTTTACTTATAAAGGGATGAGGAGTTCTCAACAGGCAGGCTGTTGGGAAGCCACACAATTGTCATCCATGCTGGGGCCCCTCCTTCCATCTTCTGTCCTCATCTCACACACACAGAAGCAAAAGACATCACAATCAGAAGAAAATCTGATTCACGGATGTAAGGGCATTTCCAGCCTCCATAAGCTTTTGGTTCCTTGATTGGTGGGTGTGGTCTTGTGGTATTCAGAATGCTCACTGAATCCCATATTCTTTAGCTTAAGATTGAATTGGAACCTGTAGTTCAGAGGAGTAAGCTGTAGAAGCCATTGAAATGCTACATTTAGACCTGAAAGTCAATAAAACCGGGGCTGCAAACTGTTGAGGATTTATCTAGGGAAAGAAACCAATTGGAACAATCCATTATTCATTTCTTCCCACATTAAAACTGAGACTTCTCCATCATGACTTCCTCTGCATAATGCTTCGGTACTGAATTCCTTGTTTGGAGATTTCTAAGGTCTTTGGTCCCTTGATGTGTTTCCTGTTTTTCAATGGGTATAATCCATTGGCAAAGATATTAAAATAGAATAGCCAAGCTGGGAATCCCTTCCAGAAAAATGAGGAAAATCATGATTTCCTGTCATCATCATCACATTAGTAACAAGAAAGCTAATGACCTAGTAACTATAAATTTCCTTGACAAAGGAGAGCACAGGGCCATATTATATTTTTGATGTATCTAATAGTAGTCATATCCAATAGGGCTTCACGACATACTAGCTGCTCATTCCTTACAGACTATATAAGTATATTTATTTTCTCAGTCTCTAAATAATTTTTCTTGTCAAATTGAGATTTTATAAACCCACTGTCTCCCATGTACTCTGCCCAAGTCTGTGGCCTCCACTATCATTAAGAAAAGCCCAATTCAGATACATTTACACTCCCAAGCTCCACATACAGCCAATGATCCTATGTGCTCAACAGATTTGTCTTGGACTTGTAGTCTGAGCCTGTGGAGCGAGGCTTGGATAATTTAAGTGCCTCTTCTAACAGAAGGCAACTGGAATTCAATAGAGATAAATGTAAAATATTGAACTAGGGAGCTGAACCATCAGCAGGCCAGGACTCAAAATGGAAAGGGTATGGATGAATGACTAAGCGGAGAACACACAACACACCCAAGGGATTCATGCAGAAATACAAATCCTGGGTGGACCCTGCAGAGAGCAGGAGCCAGGATGCTACAGTGGTGTGCATGGCAGAGAGCAGGAGCCAGGATGCTACAGTGGTGTGCATGACCCAAGGAAAGCCATCGGAATTCAGCATAAACAGGTTGCTAGGAGGCCTGTCAGACGGGGACGGGGGATCTGGATGGCTATGAAGAGCTGCCGGCTTTTAGCTATTGTCAAAAATGAGTCTGTTTTGCTTTTTTCTCTGCCAGACCCCTAACCCAAAAGCAAAACATCTAATGATAACCTGAGGCATTGGCCATATCTACTAGGAAAAAGACAGAAGTAAAACACGACCGAAACTCAGGTTGGCTAATTCAGTCAAATGACTGGCCTCGTTCCATGAAGAGATCGATTCAACCAGCTGCTTGACTAAATGGACAGGCCCAACCAGAAGGCATGATCGATCCCATTGTCCCACACAGAAGCAGCCAAGCAAGGCAGGATGGTAGGGAGCCAAGGGATGTCCTGGGAGTCTGCAGCATCCACAACATGAGCGCTGACCTCAGTGACATGCCACAGGGCTTTCCCTTTCCTGACTTTAAGGTGTAACTTCTACTTTCATAGAACTAATGAAAGGGTAGGGACTTGCCTTCTCTGTGACTGACCACAGAGAGAGAGAGAGAGGGTGGGGGAGGGAGACGGAGAGAAAGAAAGAGGGGGGGCTGAAGGAAGGGAAGGAAAGAGAGAAATGTGGTTAAAACCAGTAAAGGGAAAGGGTATGACTTTACGATATGGTTAAACAAGTGTTTCAGTGTTCAAATTATTTCTTGAGGTGCCAAAATGGACTTGCATTGTTTTCTGGACAAGATCTTTCAATGCTTAGCAAGCTGGTGGTCCCTTATGAACACACCATCAAGCCAATGTTTCTATTTATTGCTCCTCAATATCCTACCAAGGATACACACCAGTTATGGGGCTTCAGGATTCCTCTCAAAGGCCCTAGCCCTCAGTGAAGAGATGTTATTCATCAATTAAAAGAGGACAGCCTTGTAAAGCTCTCTACTGTGTTGACAGACATACTAAGCTCTTTCGGCTCATTGCTGGCAGGGAATAACGTGGAGGCTGCTGTTGGGAGAAGGCATTGCTCTTTGAATTCGTAAGGAGGAAGAGCTGTGAGCACTGGTATTGTCTAAGAGAGCTCTCTACTGTCTGTTTTTTTTCTAAACAGGTGCCAGGAGCTCTCCCTGACAATTTGGCCAGATGGTCAAGGTTTTCTCCTGCATCCCTGTGTTTTAGCAAGGTGCTCTATTTGCAGCATGAGTCATTTGTTTCCAAAGTTCACAAAACACCGGGGAAGAAGTAGCTTTCTTTGCTCTCTGCTGTCACTTCAGTGGTGTATATATGCTGCATCCTCCCTCTTTAGACAAGACTCATAATAAGCATTTCTAATCAGTGAATCAGTTGTCAAATTCAACTGCGATTAGCAAAAGTACTGCTATCACCATTGAAAGTGTTCTCAATTAGACCTATAAACATCAGCAAGGGAGTGCAGCAGTCGTCTAGAACTCTTCCTTCCACAGCACCTGGGACCTTATCAAATGTGAAAGGGACCAATTTCTTCCCAAGATGTCTGCATCTTCCCTGGCTTCCTGTCCACAACTTTCTTACCTATAGGAGAGGATGACTAGGAGGTAAGCAGAGGAGTTGAGACCCATATGGACATCAGAAGTTCCTGTGTTAGCATTCAGCTATGATACTTTCCTGGTGCTTGTGGTGGTTCATAATAGGAGAGAAACTTCTCATCAAGAGCTGTAGAAAACTCTCATGATTAGCGGTTCTTTATTAATCCACTTAATCAGTAAATTACATAGTTAATAAATCAAATGGTATCCTGAGGCCCAAAATACGTAGAGAGACTCTTGTCTTGGCTACATATCTGATGCCCACTTTAGGTATTCTTGACCACAGCTCTTGCGTTTCCACATAGGAATGCTTAGGAATGTAATCTACAAGAGGGGCTTAGGAATAAACTGTGGTCCAATGTACATGAGAGGTGGCTTTAGGGCACAGAAGGCTGGGTAAAGATTGGATTTTATCAGAATGCTCTCAGCCACTACATTATGATCCTTAGTGAATTTTTACTCTCCTAAATGATATCATATAAGTCCAGATGACTTTGATATGCCATCCTTTAATCTTTCTTCCCTCTGCCCAGTCCTCATCCATCCCCTGGCTAGTTGCCGCCCTCATGCCTGTTTCCCCCTCAGCTCTCCATCTGCATGCCTGCTCTCTCTTTCCTCTAACACTAACTTTGTGTCCATATTTGGCTTCTGTTGATCTCAATCTAGTAAAGATTGGCTGGAAGGCAGGAGAACTCAGTGGACTTCCATAAAAACCAGACTTATGACATGTTATCCAAGGCTACAAGCTGAGGGTCCTTTTCTAGTTTGAGAACAACTATTTTCAATGATTCTGCCATGAGGAGTTTTAGATCTTAAGAGAATCATGAGGTTTTTTTTCCCCTTCTTTTTTACAAGTCAGAACAAGTAGGATGGCCCCACCAAGCTGCTATTTTGTTTCTGAGGATCTCATCTATAGCACAACAGTTCAGATGACATTGGTTCTTTCTGGAGCTCTTGACTTTCCAGGCCCCTCCAAAGTCCTCCTCCCCATCACCCCTGGGGGTGATATTGTTGAGTGGGTGCAGTAAGTCCACAAGTGCTTTCAGGCAAACCAGTTAAGAATGAAAACAACAGACTGACCTTTAAGAAAGTACAGTATTAATGAAAGGGCTTTTGGAAACCAGAGCTAAGTAATAAGGACACGACTGTGAGCACAATACACTACCCTAGAGTCTATTTCTCACTGGCATCCAACGCTGGGAAGTTGCCTCCCAGGAACCATAAAGAGAGGGAGTGAGGAGAGAGTGAGTGTCAGGAATCAAGAACTCTCTTATACTGCTGTCATAACATTTTTGGAGTGAAGTGTAAGGGCATTTGTCAAACCCTTCAAAACACTGATCTACTTTGACCCAGTGTTTCTGTTTAGGACTCTCAGAAAATGTATCAGATGCCCAGTGAAGTGCTCTTAGAGATGCTGAAAGTGAAAGTCACTCATGTGCTCAATCCGAAGAGTATGGTTACATATATTTTGGTATATGAGTCAATGAGATAGCATGAAGCTACCACAAAGTGAACCGCTCACAATATATTATTCATGGGGGTATTGTGGGATGGAGATAGAAGGCAGGAAGGATGTGAGTGTAAATTAGACTCACACCTGGCCCTCAAAAGCTTGTCTTTTCATAGAAGACAGACAACAGATAGAATCTTGAAAAGGCTTTTAAAGAAGAGAAGACAATTAGACCATGATCAGTTATTTTGTTTTGTTTCCATGAAAATCCTTGTTGTTTTATACAAGTTCCAAATTACTCAGCCTCAAGCAGAGCAGGAAGAAAATAAAGAGGACTACATTAGGTTAGGAACATATCCCTGAATAATCAAGAGTTCATTATGGACTCTTAGTACATCAAAATCCAATTAATTCATTAGCTGTGCACTTGCGTTTTCGTTCTTTCCCCCCGGCTACCAGACTTTCCCCTATGATGTGGTTTATTAGCAACCCCAATATGGGGTGAGCAGGGGAGATAAAAAGGAGATAAAATTCAAATGAATTGATTTTTTTTTTAATACTTGTTAACAACGATGGAGTGGAGTGGTGGTGAAGACTGGGAGTCGTGTGTGTGTGTGTGTGTGTGTGTGTGTGTGCATGCATGTGTGTGTTACCTAGAAACCTGGGCTTACAGGAGAGCACATCTAACATATGACCAGCCTAACAATGACAGCCACTGCATAGATATCCAATGACTCAAACTACTTCTACCCTCAGAGGCACAAATCTCCAGGTCATCCGATCCCTTCCCCAGATTTCCTGGGATTTCCAGTCACTAAGGATTCAGCCAGGAAGAGGTTGTTATTGTTTAGGTGTGGTCTAAGTATGTTCCTCACAAGTCAGCGTGGTGGAGTGTGGGCCCCAGTGTAGCAGTGCTAGGCCCTTTTGGGGTGGTAGGACCCAGGAGGTGTAGTTGGATGGTGGGCCTCAGGATAACTTGAGCAGGTGCAGGTGTTGAGCTAGTCTGCTCCTACATTCCTATCATCTTCTGTGCCATCATGTGATCTCTTCTACATGTGGATCTTTCTTTTCTGTCTTTCTGTCATGCTGTGACATAGTTAGGAGAGCCCTTCAAAGAACCAAAACTGGTAAGGTTGGCACAATCTTTGACTCCAGCTCCCAGAATAGTATACACATCTTTGATAAATAGTAATCCCTCAGATATTTTATTATAACAACACAAAATGAACAATTATAAGGATTCACCTCTTCTTACTTTCTACTCCCAAGGTCTCTTCAGAAACCTGAAGAGAAGATAAGGGTCCACAGGAGTGGTCTGGGTTAGGTAGCAGGTGAATGGGGTGTGCTAGTGTTTCCAGACCCCACCCTCAGCCAATAGCACAGCTGTGGCTCATGCCTTTCCTCCACCATCTCTTTACTCTCCAGAATATCATATATCTACGTGGTTTTGTTCTCAAGGAGAAATCAGCTCTGATAACCTTGGTCCCCAAACTGTTATTTTTCAAAGTATTCTTCCGGGGCTACAAAGAGAAAGCATTGAATCCTGTTTTCAGCTACTACCCTGCTGAAATGCTGCATCTGTTTGCCATCAGTCCCAATGGTCTTATATTCTTTTCCACAAAAACCATTGCTTAAGTTTTTATTTTCTGTCCTGTTTCCCATAGCTGAGCTCACATTGTTTTATGATCTCTCAAGATCTTTAAGATGCCTGCAGACATTAGCCTCTTATTACTCTTCATGGTCAAGTAATAGCATGAACAATTTAAGATCTCAGAGCTCTTAGAATCATCTGTGTATGTAATTATGTTTAATTATGTTTGGAACAATATTTAAATGTAAATTCCCTTTAACAGAAAGAGAGAGAAGGAAAGAGAGAGAGAGACTTGAATGTGTGGACTACAAATTGTGCTGGTTAATTTTTGCTTGTCAATTTGATTAGATTAATAAATACCTAGACTAGTTAGTAATGAAGTACACCTGAGGGAGGCCTGTGAGTGTCTTTCCAGAGAGGATTAACTGAGTGGGACAGACTTGTGGGAGTGTGGGCAGCTCCATGCCTATATTCCCAGACTGCATAAAAGAGGGGAAAGGGGGGAAAAAGCCAATCCAGTTCTGGCGTTTCTCTTTCTGTTACTCCAGTTCTGCTGAGGTACAGGAAGCAGCTTCCGAATCCTATCTTCATAAAGCCACCTGCCATCATGCCTTTCCTGCCATGAAAGGTTGTCTTCTCTCAAACTCTGAGCCAAAGAACATTTTTTCTTCCTTCAAGAAGAAGAAACATCACATGTTTCCACTGAACCATCTACCAGTGTGTAATGTTGCAGATATGTAACAATGCATCTATCTGTACTGATGACATTGCAGATATATGTGCTAGAATGTTTGCAAAGAGGTCTTGCCCTGGATGTAAACAGTCTTTAGAGATTCTTCTCTCACAGAGAATCCCCTTCAGGAATTCTGCCCGCCCCCATCACTGACTTACAGGAGGGTCATTTTGGTGAGAAACTGGGCCATGTGGCTAGTTAGAGAAAGCCTCAGAGCCACAGTAAGAAGCCAGCATTGCCTGACCCATCCATTGAATTCATTTGGCCTCTCAAGGACAACTAGAGATGAAACTTGGACAAATTAGGTTTTCTTATGTTGGAGGCTGGAAACAAAACTCAATGGTTAAGAGCACCAACCGCTCTTCCAGAGGCTCTGGATTCAATTCCTAGAATTCACATGGCAGCTCACAACCATCTGTAACTTCAGTGCCAGGGCATCCAGTGCCCTCTTCTGGCCTTCTTGATACCAGGAACATACAGGGTGTATAGACATATATGCAGACAAAAAAGCTATATACATAAAATAATAACTAAAATAATTAAAGAACTTTTATGTCAAGGGAGTGAAAGATGGTCCAGTGAAAGATGAGGAAAGAGAAAGAATCAAGGCTCTCAGATCTGAGCCACTGTGTGATACAGAGAAGTCTCTGCCTTCCCTGGGATTCATCAACCTCAACTGTGCAATTATAACAAGACTGGAGGTTCCTAAGGCCCTTCCCAGTTGATCACTCTAGCAATCTCTGATGCTTCTTGTAAGTGAAGAGGCAAGCATAGTCTCTTTGGCTTTGTTCTCATCTCACAATTCCTATAATGTACAAACAGAAAGTCATGGGAATGAGTAGCTCGAGAAAATAATGATTAAGATGTAATTTGACCATTTATTATTTCGATTACTCCCTTCGCCCCTATGACTCACAAACAGAGGGCTACATAACTTAGCACACATATTTACAATAACATAAGGTTGCTTGCCAAAAACAAAACCAAAAGCCAACCAACCAACCAAACAAACAAACAAACAAAAAACCTTCTCAGGTTTCTTGTGTAACTTTTCTGAAGGTGAAGTAGCACCTACAGTTCACATACCTTCTCATGGCCAGGATCCTGGGGTCTCAGAGCCAAGTATCGCCTCGAGTGCAGCTGTGGACAGACATCCCCGCAGGGACTGCTTGCTAGGCTCCTCTTCGTGTACTATTGCCCCCGTTTAGTAAATATTTATTTAGCTGTCTGAAAAATGATGATAAATCACAGCAGTTTTCTCTTTAAACAAACTAGCCTGACCTCTGGGCTTTCTTTTCCTGGCTAATAGCTAGATCCTACCTGCTTCATGTAATTGTTTAAAGAGCTTTGGATCCACGGAACAGGCTTGGTGAGCATGCTCAGCAATCAATATCTTCTCTTAATAGCTTCATCCCTCCCCGCAGAGACGATCCTGCGCATCTCAAGCATTCACATTTAGGTTTGAAATGGTCCCTGTCTCTATCTCTCTCCATCCATCAGTCTCAGTGGTGTCCTTTATCTCTCCCTGTTTGTGCCATTGAAAATGCTCTTGCTTCCCATCACCCCTCAGCTTTCACTGCCCTATCTAAGCATCTGGAGCTGGTTTTCTATGTACTCAGTCCTCTGTCTTCCATCCAGGCCTGGATCAATTGTTGAAAGCCTGGTAAGTCACTATGGGTCCTTTGACAAATCCTACTGTGCTACACAAAGCAGAGAGCAGCACTGGGCACCAGAGTTCACAGAAACACTCTTCTTAGTGACTTGAGACTCAGGAAGGAAGCAAAGGGGTTTTCTATAGATGCCACGGGGGGAGAATAATTTCATTTTTATTGTGCAGGACTCACTGAGAAGGAGTGTGCCTTTGTTTTCATTCTGAGATTCAACAAAAGTTCCCTGTAATGCCTTCCTCAACTTTGCTCAGACCATTCCACTAGCTTATATCTCCTGTTTTGTATTTTCTTTCTTTCTCCTTATTTTTGTATAGGATTCTCCATCATTTTTTTTCTACTTCCTGGCCATAGACTGCTAAGAAAAAAAATCTCCTTTTCTGGCCAGAAAGGAAAGGAAACATAGTAATAAACTCCAGGATAGGAGAGGGCTGATCAAGCTCACCTCTACCTAAACTCTCTTCAGATGAAAGAAAATAGCATTCACAAGGCCAGCTCTCTGTCGACACTTCTTTTGCTCTCTTACTTAATTAGAAGCAAAGTGTGTTGGACAAGTGAGATGAAGGTTTCTATAGACATGTTGGCAAGAGTTCCTCCCAGCTAAGCCTCTTGCTTCCCCATGTTCCAGCCTACCCAGCAGATGGATGTCCCAAGCATAGACTCTGCCCATGAATGATCTAAAGGATCAATTTTTAGATATTCACTATGGCCCACTGCTGTGCCTACCTGATACCAGACAAGCTATCTGACCTGCTCTTTGCTTTCAAGAAACCTGCACTCTGATTATAGAAACAAGATGGAGACAGATGGTAACCCAGAAAACTAATAGAAAGTTGTATGCCACTTGGTCAGGAAATTGGTGGCTTGTGCAGTTTTGTTTTGACCAGTACTCATAGAATTGTCAGCAAAAGATGAAACGCTTGTGAGTGATACATCGAAATCAATGGTATACCACAACAAAACTCCATTTGTTTATTCATCCAACAAGTACTTATCAAGCATTCACTCCAAGGATGTTTTGCCCTTACAATGACTTCTATGGTTTGCAAAACACTTCTACAAACACCGGCTACTTGATTCTTATTGAGTAGGCAGGTCAGTCATAGATGAATAAGAGGTTCAAATAAAAGATTAGGTGAATCTCCTGCTTTGGAGTTACTAACAATGTCCAGGACAGAAGGCTAGAACTTCTGTTAATCACTCATACGCCCACCACTCTTAGCGGAGGCAATGTGAACAACTTGGAGTCACTATGTTGAGCCTGTGGCATGCATTATGACTCTGGCCTTATGCATCTTACATAGTTACAGATACAAAGGCAAATCTGTGTATTTTGTCCAGATTTTCACACCTACTATCCTACCCCCATAAACTCTGCTTTTTTTTTTCATTTTTGATCCATTTGTGTGTAGAAGAACAAACTTCTGCTTTGTGATCTTTGTGAACATCTCCAGAGGGCCAGGATGAACTTTACAAACTTACCCCAATTCCAGACTGAGAGTTGTGGACATTTGCACAACTTTTCTATTCTTGTCATTCCTTAGAATCCTGATTAAAATTGTGATTGAGGG
The DNA here is from genome assembly GCF_008632895.1 of Mastomys coucha. Taxonomy (NCBI): domain Eukaryota; kingdom Metazoa; phylum Chordata; class Mammalia; order Rodentia; family Muridae; genus Mastomys; species Mastomys coucha. The sequence goes on along the minus strand of NW_022196891.1, from coordinate 56,966,247 downwards.
CAAGAGAAGTAAGTGTAAAGGCAGGGGCTGGGGTCTGTAGGGGAAGGAGTAGCTTCATCATGAGAAGAGAGATGTGTAAAGCATACTGTAGGGATGGAGTTTATCACTTCGCACCATTGCCCACCACACTCTAAAGAATTGGAATAATGTTTCTAAAAATATCTGTCCCCCCATAGACTCATGTAGTTGAACACTTTGAACACTTGGTCCCCAGCTGGTGATACTGTTAAGCGAGACTGTGAAATCTCTGGAAGAGAGAGACTAGTTAGAGGAAGTGGCTCACTAGGAGACAGTCCTTGAGGTATATAGCTCAGCTCCACTTCCAAACATCTCTATGCTTTCTGTTCTGCAAAGATATGAGGAGGTTAAAATTCTAGCTTCATAATCCCACACTGTGATATCAACAGCTAATATGCTTTCCTTACCATGATGTCATGTGTTTCCTTAACACGTGAGCTAAAACAAATCCTTCTTCCTCTCGTTTACTCTGATCAGGTATTCTGTCCTGGTAAAAGTAACCAATACAGAAAATTGGGACCAAGCAGGGGAGGAGAGATTTATTATGATAAATTTGATCACATGGTTCATAGGCCTTTGAAACTTGTTTGTTGCTGGAGGAGATATGGAGTGCCATGTATAGAGCTGGCTTGGCCATTCTAGTAAAGATTCAAGGTTAATGATGCTGATAGAAATATGGACAGGGAAAACTGAGTTCATAAGTTTTCATATGAGAACGAGGTCTCTACCAGGAATTGGCTAGCTATAATGGCCACATAACATATGTTCTGATATTTTCCTGGTACTGTTAGGAAGGTATACCAGAGAATATCTGCCCTTGATGTAACTCCAATCAGCCAATCATAATAAATATCATCATTTATAGCTGGCTTTGCATTGATTTTCAAGTACAAAAAAATGTGTTTATTGTAGAAAACTTAAAAACCACAGAAAATAATAAATTAGAAGATATATATATTATATGTGTTTATAGTCTTTATAATACATGAAATATTTATATGTGCATCTCAATATTTACATTTAATTATTTTATTGCTTTGGCATATTCTTTTCCAGCATTTTTGTTTCACATCTACCTTTATATTACATTATATTATATTATTATGTATATTTTTATGCACTCTAGGATATATACAACTATAGCTATATCTATATATCCGACTCTACTTCTATATGATATCAGTCCAAATAATTTTGCCTTACCTAATCTTACTCTCTATGATTTATAGTTTCCCAAGTGACCTCTTCTTTTGCCCAGGGAAACATACCTTAAGATAAGAAATCTTAATTTTAATAGCTTATGTTTAAGTGTTGACTATAAAATACTCCAAAGTTCTTCCTGTAGCCAAATGCATTTGTATATCATTTTGGATACTCTTGTTCATAACGTTCAGTGGTCTTAATTGACCCTTTGAGTAACATGCTAAAGCAGAGCTTGGCTATCATTTCACACTCGCTGTAATTGCATACAGTATGCACTTCCAATTTCTGGTGATTTCCCTACCCACTTCCTCCATGACTTTTCACAAGGGCTAAGAAGTATATGTCCTCTGGAATCTACTCTCTCCTTTGTGCTGGGAAAACACTCTGCCCTTGGCAAGGTCAGAACCCACCTTACAGTCAGCATCTTATCATCTTCTTTGTGGTTAGGCATGGAGAGGCCACTGAGGCAGCCACTTGGGAGAGCAAACTATAGGTAGATAATAGGATCCTTGTTGCTGTTTTCTGGAGGTAGAACGCCTCACCACGCAAAGTAAGATGGAAAGAAGTAAATGGAGAGTGGCTTGTCTCACCCACCCACCCTGACAACACGACAGGTAAGTTAGCAAATGCTACACTGTAAGGAATTGCAAGCTATTTTCTGCAAAGTGGGCAAAGACTCGGGGATTAACGGCTGTACAGTGTGATAGATGTTGCTAAAGAAAGCCATAAATTACCAGCCATAAACCTGGCAAAGCTTATCCGATTGCATGATTCAGTCTGAGGCCCTGGCAAATTCCCAGAGCTGGCTAGGGGCTGTGGAGTAAGGGCGGGGTTTGATGCAGGGGCTGGCAGTGCATATCTCTGGCCTGAGGGCACAGATGGTGAACTTGGCAGACATCCAGTTTTGGAGGCAACAATGCTGCTGGCAGGCTTTGCCTTCTCTGAAGTGTAGTCCTCAATCAGAATTGCTAGGAAAGCCCAAACTAAGCCTTGGACGTAACTGGTGGCAGACCTCAGTCTTTATCCCTTTTCCTTAGCTGAGGAGCGTCTAGCCAAAGGGACCTTCCCTAGACATGAGTCTCAAGAGCAAACTTTTGTTTTCAGAGATTCCAAATTCAGTCCAACATATTGAAATGTGATCAAGGGAAAACAGAAACAAACAAACCAACCAAAACCTCAAAACAGGCCCCTGGCTGTTAATACCCATTAACAACCAGGCTCTAGGCCTGTCCTCATATTCCCCAAACCTTTCCCTTTCTCCCCAACTCTTCCTGTCTGCAATGCACCTCAGTTTCCCAGACTCTTTCCTCCCCAATTCCCATGACCAGATATTATATCCAATATGAGACTGATTAACTAACTAGCAGTGGGAGTCAGGCATCCATTAAGTACAGAACTGCCTTCTGTTTTTCTATCTTCCATTGTTTTCTGGACACACACACACACACACACACACACACAGACATGCACCTTCTATACACATACTTTTTAAAGTGTCTGTGTACCATCAGTAAACAGGCCTCATAGATGACAGAAGCCTCTTTGTTTCTCCAATGGTGTTAAAATGATATGCTTGAGTAATATTAATCCTGTGTCTATGCAGGGAAGTAAAGGCAAGCTGATTTCCTGCATAAATGATACTCTATATAACAAGGAAGCAGATGAAAGCTAACAAAACACATGAGCTGAACTCCATGTAAGGATGAAGGCTCAGAATGAAACTGAGCACCTGCACTGGTATATATTGAATATCTATCTATCATGTATCAAGTAGTGTTACAATAGCAGGAAAAAATGGATGTAACACATTTACAGTGTATTAATAATTAATTTAGTAATAAAGACTTTGGAGAGGCTATTGGTGCTAGGAAAGATTTTGAGCTGTCTGCATCTGGGAAAACATGGTAAAACTATACCTTCTGGCCAATTGTTGCTTGGTGGAGCCATGTGGCTTTGAGTAGAGGTGATCTTTGCCATTTTCAGGACACAACCAATGTGAGACCTTCCCAAGTGATTCAAGTTGGGTATACAACTGATTAAACTAAGCAAAGACTACTGGTTTGTGAAATGAATATGCATTGCGACAAAGAAAAAGGATTTATTATTTTAAGCCATGAGAGTTTGATGACATTTGTTATTAAAGCACATCTTAGCTTATCCTGACAGCCTTTTTTAGAATCTGTGCTGTGGAAGGCCTTGTCCCATAGAAGGCAGAATATCTACCCTGGGTGGATATTAACACATTGGCTACTGGCCTCTTCCTTGAGTCTGTCACAGCCTGGCTGAAGAGATAAGTAATATACATCAGGAAGAAGCAAACCATCATTTTAAGTACACAGCTTCTTGATAAACACGTTGGATGCTTATAGAAGTGTATCAGTCAAGAGAGTAAAAGGGGACCAGGGGTAAAAGATGAACAGAACTCAAAGGGAAGAGTATGGTGAGAAAAGACTGGAGGTTTTGGAGTTGAGCTGAGCCTAAATGTGTGTGTTATATAGAATGTTCTTGGTGGGAGACAGACTGAGCCAGAAAGCAAGGTGAACAGTGTCCACATAAATAGTGAGCATCTCTGAAGCATCAGGATGGGTGAGTAGATAGGGCTACTATGCTAAGAAGAGCCTGTAGACACTGGCCATTTACAGAGAAGCAATCACAGAGGAAGGGTGGGACAAAGCAGGTGAGTTAGACATGCCTGCCCCAGGCTGCTACGGAAGCTCATTTGAGGAACCGTGTCTCCAGCGGCAGCCGTTTCTCCCCTCATTCCCTGCAGAAGGTAATAACCTGTCACCAGAGCAAATAAAGTCTGATTTACATGAAATTTAATGCTAAGCATTTTCCTTTATTCCCTAGCGCCTCGGTGGCAGGATGGCAGTTCCAGCCCAGCTGGGCCTGCTGTGTGCAGTGGCTGGATTTCACTGGATAGAAGTGTAACAAGAAATTACTTCTGTGTGGCGGGCTCTATCAGTCTGGGTAGGGAGCCTCTGTCAGCTTGGCAATATGCAACCTGTTTCATTTGAAAGAGGTACAAAGTCAGAAATCTAGGGTTTGGAAAGCTAGGAGGAGGTGGCGGGGGATGTATAGTGAGAAATGCCCTCAGCTTCAGGGCTCTGGTCCTTGCCACTCAGCCTCATGGTGACTGTACTGGGCCTCAGAAAGCAGCATCTACCTCCTTATGCTTATTTCTGTAGGTGCATCACACACACAACTGGACGTGTTCTCTGAGGACTAACCATGGCTGTGCCAAGCGCAGCAGCTGTACATGGCAACCATGTACAAACATGGCAAAATGTATCCTTCCCAAAGTCAGCTCCTCACACAAAACAACTTTTCTCTTCCTCCTCTATCAACATGCCTAGTTCATCATCCCAAGCTAGGAAATATCTCATCAGTATACCTGTACCTTGTTAAAGCCCATTCACTTAGAATGTCTGCATGAATCTTCTATATTTTACCAGTCTCAGCATAAATGCCACCTTTTCCACAGAGCCTTCTCCATCTCTCATACCAGGATAAGACCCCTACCCCGCCCCTTTCCTTGCTCCCAGTCAATGCTGATCTCACCTAGGATGTGTTCTTAACTCTTCCATGCCTAGATCTATGTAAGTGACTGAGCTTTCTACCTCTAGACTACACAAACCCCTTAAGGCTTATAGCATAAAACTGTAGTGATTAGGGAAGAAAGCAAGGCCCCCTGGGGGTTTCAGTTCATTCCTGTATGCTATCTGGATTATGATTAGAGGCCTCCTGTTGCTATAGTCTGTTAGGGAAGAAAGTCCACGCACAGAGTTAAGCATGGATTCTATGCAGCAGGTGGGCATGGGGGAAGTCATATCCAACTCTTCCTCATAGGGGAAAACTCAGAATGCTGCCTTCAGAGAACTCACTAGCTTCCCCCATATCTTGCTAGCCTTCCTTCCTTTATTGACTTTCTCTGTCCTTCTGATCCATGTTTATTAGCTCACCAAGCTTGCTTGCTAGATTGCTTACTTGCTTGCTTGATTCATTGACTGACTGATTGATTGATTGACTAATTGGCCTGACACACTCACTTCTATCTCATCCCATTTCCTCTCTGGTATCTCTTTGCTATCTGCCACAAGGAAAGGGAGGCTTGTCTTAGTTTCTTGCCCTGGTGCTGAGATGAAATACCCCGACAAAAGTAACACAGGGGAGAAAGGCTTAGTCAGGCTCACAGGTGAGCGACACAGCCATCATGGTGAGGTAGCCAAGGTGCCAGGAGCTTGAAGAAGCTGGTCATATTAAATCTGCAATCAGGAACACAGAGCAATGAGTGCAAGCCGCTCGCTTTCTCTATTTCCTGTGGGCCTGGATCCCTTGTCAGTAAATACTCTTGACCATAATAAAAATGGATATTTCCACATCAGTTAACACAAACAAGATAATCTCCCACCTGTATGTCCAGTGGCCCACCTCCCAGGCGAGTCTAGATTCTGTCAAGTTGGCAATTAACACTAATCATCACTGGATGCTACTCAAGGATCTCTCCATGGTTTATTCCAGGCCAGGGAATCCTGGGGTGCTATCCTTTGGCATTTACTAGGTGTCCTTTATCATCACATAAAAGCTTGGTCAGCGTGGCTGTGTGGAATGGAAGCTGCCATGGAACTGGGGGTGGGAGCTTGGGGCAGCAGGGCTAGGACAATACAGGCCTTTCCCCTGCAGAAAGCCACGCTGCCTCCATGACACACTCGTGGAAGGCCATGTTAGGAGTTCATGGTTTCAGAATCTGTGGCACTGACATTCCACACATTAGCTTTTCCTGCCCTGTATTGGAGTATCAGCTGCAGCGGAGCTGCACCAAGAGGGAAATGTGCTGCCCCAGACGCTGTATTCCCAAGCCTATTAGGGATGAGTTTTACATTGTTTTCTGCAGGCGAAGATTATCAATGCCATTGCTCATGCAGATAACCAGGAGTGGGCTGTCAATATTGCTCTTATTAACTGGATGACCTTCAGCCAGTCACTTCACCTCCCTGGGCCTCCACCCCTCTTTGGTAACATAGAAGGAAATTGCCTAGAAATGTTGCAGCACACGGGAAATGAAGACCCAGCTCGGAGTCTCGTATGAACAGGATGCCCAATGCATATCAACTCCTGCTATTAGTAGTAAATAGACTCAGACCTACTGGCTACAGTAGCAGGTGTCTGGCTGACCAGGTTTTGCCCAAGGGAGTTTAACGGGGGTCACTGGCAGGAAATAGGGGGTAAGCACAAAGCAGGAAGGCTCCAAGTAGATCCAAGTACGAGCTAAGGACAGAGATGGAGGGGGAGGGCAGTATAACTGTATGGATAACTAGATAATTGCAAGATGAAAGGGCTGATAGAGAAGGTAAACAAGATTGATAAAGGAGATTTAAAAGGAAAGGGAGGCCAGCCACTGCAAGGAATATAAATAGACCACAGTAGCAACAGGATAGATGCTGTGGATGGAAAGGGCCCATAAAACAGAATAGACAGAAAATATAAACAGTGAAAATAGCCCAGTGGAAAAAAGGTGAAAATGACAGGGGCAGAAAGATAGGCACATTACCCAGATTGACGCTCTGCAACAGCAGGGAGGAAGGAGATGGATGCATCACAGCAGAACCACCAATGGATGAGAGGGAGGTTCCAGGATTAGCCATGCCTCCAGTTCCCTGCTGCCTCTGGCTCTGGACCCCCAAGGGGACCGGGATGTGGCTTAATGAGGAGACCCCACAGCCAAGCTAGAATGAGAACACATGGAAATCTAGTCTGAACTTTGCTACTTTTTCTGCACTTGTCACAGAGAGGCATTTGAGTGAGAGCCAGCCTGCGGATGCCAGCCCTGTGGCTGGCAGAGAAGAGAAAAGTTTCTGCAGTCTCTGATGCTGGAGCCAGGGATAGGGTGGTCGACAGACTTAGTAGGGTTCAACTCTTTCTGGATAGAAAATTCCCTTCTCTCCTGCCAAGAGCCAAAGCCCTTGCTCACAGTAGTGCCAGTGTCACTGTCAAGAAGTGCCTCTCACATGGGAATACTTGGGGAGAGGAAAGGGGGAAAAAGTGTAGTTCTATAAGAATCTCAAAAATTAAATAAAAAATGTGCCTCTCCACCACCACTCAGTGTTTTATCCAGATAATTGTCTTAAATGAGCAATATAACTAAAACTCATTAATGATAACTCCTTATAAACACTTGTTTATTCTGGGCCAGAAGATAAAGGGAGTCACCTTATGTGTTTCCTGTTTTACCTCCCTCTCTCTCCCTCCCACTCCCCTCCCCTTCTCTTCTTCTCCCTCCTCCCTACCCCTCTCTACCCTTTTCTCTCTCCTTCCCTCCATCCTTCCCTCTCTCCCTCCCTCCTTCCCTTCTTACCCTCTTGCAATTAAGATTCAGTAATTGTGTAGCTATCATACAACACAAGGCATTTTATAAGGATCAGGGAGTGCTGTAGGCAGTGGAGATGAGGAAGTCTGCAGGGACCTGGTGAGTGGGTGAGTTCCTTAGGTGGATAGGGAATGGAATGCAGTCTAGGCCAAAGGGAAGGCTTGACCAAGAAAACAATGCATTTAGGTAACTACAAGCTGTGAAAGTCCAGCAATGGGCAGATGGTGCAGAGAAGTTGTATGGATAATGAGTGGCTGAAGTTGGGAGCTTGAACTTTCCTTGCATCAGTGATAACCCACAGAGTTCTGGGAAGCAGGATAAAGTTAGAATTCTGTATGGTGGTTTATAAAATGACCAGGAGAATGCAGGGCAGGAGACTGAGAGGCCAGAGTTCCAGAGCTTTGGAACTAGAGAGAAGAAAACTGTACCACCCCACAAACCCCTTATTTTCTCCTGTCTTTCCTCCTTGGGAAATCAACTCTGATCCTTATCTCTGATAGGTTCTGCCTTTTATCCTTCCATTCATTTTCTTCTCCCACCCCCCACTTCTCTTTCCAGGGTCAGCTTCTGTTTTTAAGGATGTTATTGGTCCCCATGGCAACCTAGACACACCAGAGAACTCTTTGCAAGATGCTAAAGTCCAAACAGCATAAGAAAGAGAAGGCAAAGCCAAAGAAGAGGACTCCGCTATCCAGGCACCCTCTCATAGAATGGACCCAGAACTCTTTCACATCAAGGAACTGATTTAGACAAGCCGATACTACAAGGGGAGGAAAAGCAGGGAGATGGTTCTGGTAGCTGTTGCAAGGCAGTTTGACACTCTTTTCTGAGGTGTGACCAATTATTTTGACAAATGCATTCTTGCCATGTCAGTCAGATGTTTTGTGCTTTACCAACCTAACCCCTCTGAGAAGATAGAAGGGTCAGAAGAACAGGACCATGCTTGCTATATGCCCCATAGCACTTGGCATGGTGGGGCACACTGGGTAAAGGCTCAGAAATACCATTTGAATAAATGAATGAAGCCCAGACACTATACCTGGGGGTGTCTACTTGCATATGAGATGTGATTAACTTTTTACAGGAAACCCAGGGAAAGCTGTCATTCAAAGTAATGCCTTGGCTGATTCTCCCACTGCTCAATATATTCTTTGAACTTCTCCTGGAATTATCTTTAAGGCTAGTTAATGAGCCACACAAGAATAGCAGTCTTACTACATTATAATCATGGCAGGTACATGGAGTCTGCTCTCTTCCTTCTGCAACTCTCAGACTAAGGAAGCTTGTGGGACTCTTTACCCACTTTCAAAGAGTCCTCTTTGTAAATTTCATTTTGTAGGCTCAAAATTGTCCATAACATTTTACCTACTCTTATTTTCAATTGGAGAGGGAGAAGAGAGAGGGGGGAGATTTTGTATTTGAGGGTCAGAACAAGGAGAGCTCATATTTTCCCAGTCCCCTACCATCTTATAGCATATGGATTTATTGAAATTCACAGTGCTGTCTTTTCATTGTGAGGGAGGATGGGGAGAGTCTGGGTAGTTTTGTAAGAACAAAGGGTTTCACATCCTCGGGAAGTCTTCTTTGAAAACAAACACTGATCTGAAAGGTGCCCAGTTCTGATTGGTGGCGGTAAGTCCTTCCAGGTTTCCAAATGGGAACCCTGCCAGTCTAGTCATCAAGTCTGAAAGCTAAGTGGAGCAAGCATGACTGCTACCTTTTTTTTTTTTTTTTTGGTTTTTCAAGACAGGCTTTCTCTGTAGCCCTGGCTGTCCTGGAACTCACTCTGTAGACCAGGCTGGCCTTGAACTCAGAAATCCACCTGCCTCTGCCTCCCAAGTGCTGGGATTAAAGACATGCGCCACCATCGCCCGGTGACAGCTACCGTTTTAAAACTCATAGAAACTCCTGTATGGTGAGAGGCTGGACCAGGCATAGCATAGGTAGTCAATGCAACAGTATTATGCCCTAGAATACAGTCAGGGACCCCAATCCTAGCTTTCTGTATGGCCAGAGTCTTCCTTCAGGGCAAGGGATGTCCAAGTATGTGCTGTGGCTTCATGAGAAGAAGCCTTTTGAGTAAGCCCCAAAGCTCAGACCCATCAGAACAGGAAGCTGATCCTCCCTTGGCATATTGCTGAAGTCTCTTGGCAAAGAAGCAGGTCCTAGCTCGTCAGAAATTCTATCTTCGGCAGCCATGAGCAGATGGATTGGGGTTTCCTGGGGTCAAGCATTTGCACTTGTCCAGCTCCTCCTCCAAAATGGATATTTATAGTTGAAAAACAATCTGTCGATTGGGAAGTGTAAGGAATCCTCTCCTCAGGATTGGATCGCCTCAGGAGAACCCATGGTGGGGGTTCTGTGTACAGAACAAGGCCTCCAGTCGTCTCCATGACAGTGAAGCTTTGACATCTTCAGGGCAAAGTTTCTTACTTCACTTGGGTTGTCATTTTGTAGATTTAAAGATGTAAAGGGCAGAGGCAGGTGGATTTCTGAGTTCGAGGCCAGCCTGGTCAACAGAGTGAGTTCCAGGACAGCCAGGGCTATACAGAGAAACTCTGTCTCGAAAAAACAAAAAGCAAACAAAAAAAATGTAAAAGATTGGGTAAAACAATCCAATGTTAATCCCTGGAGGGATTAACATCATGCTTCGATCAGAATTAGAGATCTTTTCAGGTCCTAGATTATAGTAAAACCAGACAACCCTACAGGGCAGGATTCATTCAAAGGGCTCATCAACCAACAAAATTCACAAACTCTGGGAGGTATCAGAAGGACCCTCTTTCTTTCTTCAAAAGCACAGGTAGAACAATATTCTGGATATTTTGTCATGGATTTTCCTTTACGTGCAGCTCCTTTTTACCCTAGTTTTGATGTGTTAGACACCCTTGAGGTTAGCTAAATGATGCTCCCTGCCTTCCTATGATAGAGAAAGAAGGCTGCATCCAGTTGCTGGTGTCTTAATCTAGGCCACTTCAGATTTCAGAACAGTGAGAAAGCAGTTTCTACTCCTTATAAATTGATGAGCCTCAAGTTCTCTGTTACAGCAGCAGAAGCAATCCAGGCCAGCAGGGCAGGTGTGAGTAGACTTGAGGGCCTGGGAAAATACCTTCTCTTCCTGTCACTCCCCATAATCCTTGGGGCTTGACGAGATTCCAAGGGGACTGAAGGAGATCCCACAAACCTGACTACACAGCACAGAAAAAAAGTCTGCAGTTCACCAGCGAGGAGGCCTGGCAGAGCAGTCAGAGACAGGTGGGAAATGAACTTGTTTTAGAGTCTCAAAGTCAAATCCCTGTGAGAGCTGAGGCAGAAGCATACCTGGGGACAGCAGAGTGATGGTTAGCTACCTAGATGGACCAACAAAGGGGGGAATAGAAACGGAAGATGGAGATAAACCTGCTATTTTTTTTTAAATAGTAAACTCACTTCTGCTACAATGAGCTCATTACCATAATAGCATTGATTTGTATATTCAAAATGGCAGAAAACTGCAGAGCAATCACCTCTTGAAAATCAACCACTTTTCAATGGTGTTACAGTGGCAATTGCACTTATACATGAAGTTTAGAGGGGACAAATCCAGAAAAGGAAAGGAACATCACCAGTTGGGAAAGTTTGTGCAATGACCAATCACAGCATTTCTTAATCAAATTTAGGGAAGCTACACTACAGCGAAGCAAAAGATTCACCAACATCACTTAAAACCACCGAAAGTGCGCCTGTCATTGCAGCACTCAGAGGTGAGGGACCAGCAGACCACAGATGTGAGACCATCCTGGACTATATACCAAGGTCTTAACTCAAAAACAAAAAGACAGACAAGCAAAAAGCATAAAAGAAAGCAAAAAAAAAAAAGTGCCTATACAATTGTAACTCCAAATTCTAAAGTCTGGGGATCAGTGAGCTGGCTGCCAAGCCTGACAGCCTGAGCTCTCTGTCTTTGGGGTCCACACAAGGCAGGACAAGAACTGACAGCACCCGACATGTCTCGAGGAAAGAAGGGATGTCTCCAAGTGACAGCCGTGGAACCTGAATGCACAGAGGTTCAGATTCCTTGTCTGAAAAGCAAGAGACAATACAGATCTGGAATCACTATTGGGGCTATGGATTAAAGTGTATCTCTCCATCAAGGTTGGGAGAAGCCCTAGCCCCAGCTCTTCAGAATATGACCTTATTTAGAAATAGAGTTCCAAGGATACCATAAAGTGAGATAAGCAGGTGTATAGAAACCTTCATCCTATGTAACTGTCTTCCATAGAAGAAGGGACACAGATATGCTGGCACAGAGGGAAGAACACAGGAAGCCAGGGAGAAGATAGTCAGTGATATATTTATGATCATATATATATATATGTGTGTGTATATATATATATAATATGACAGAAGTGATATATTTAAAATCTCAACTGTGCCAGAAATCGTGGCAAACACAGATGCTTGCTAAGGCCAGGAAGGATTCTCCCTGGGCAATGTTAGAGAGCATGACCCTGTTCACACCCCTGCTTTGCATTCTCAGTCTCTAGACCTGTGAGACAAGAAAACTGCTGTTGTTTTAAACCAATGCATTTTGGTTCTTTGTTATGGCAGGCTTAGAAAATCCCTGCTAACTCTGACTTCATGGTGTTTGAAAAATGTCAGCCACCTAGAAGGTTCTGAAAAACCGAGATTTACACTAAGAAATACTTGTTATTTTATGCTCATCTCACATTGTGACTTTTGAGATACAAGGTCTGAGGATCTTCTGT
>NW_022196891.1:56943911-56948911 GCF_008632895.1 Mastomys coucha | reverse complement strand
GGTTAGATCATGAATGATGTCATAGACTCATTGACCCTTAGTGCCAAAAATGATATTAATTCTTGTCTTTTTTGGAGCAAAAAAAAAAAAAAAAAAAAAAAACCCTGAAGGCTTGAGTCATATAATCTCTTTAAATTTAGAGCCAGTAATCAGGGTACTGGCTGACTCTGAACTTCTAGCCTAACCCAGCTCAAAGAGACAAAGAGAATATTCACTACCATGCCAGAGTAACAAAAAATCCTTCTAAGGTAATCCACTGAGATGATTCTGCATAAAGTCTTTTCCTTTTTAAAAAGCAAAACCATAAATTGAAAAGAAGGCAGTATGACAAAGGAGGAAATAGTTTTGTCGTGTTTATTCTTGATTATGTCAATGTGTTAAATTATACAAGGGGAAATACACTTGGTAGGTAAAGAAGAAAATGCACCCCAATTTTCTTCTTTTCCCTAAAAGGTATAAGGGACAAGAAGAGCCAGGCTAAATCTGTAGAGTCACCTGGTGCTGGGCTTAACAAGGCCTGCAGAGATGCTCCTGGCTACATCTGTTCCAGATGCTTCATTACCTGCATTTGTCTCCTGCGTTTACTCTACATCTCTTCCTTGAGCAGCCAGCATGTCCCTCCATGGGTTCAGAGCTCTTCCTTGCTCTGCTGGAGAAGGAAGGAGCTTTCCATTCTTCTGGCACCAGTTTCCCATGTCCTTCCCATATAATCAGACTCTACAAATATCTTGCTTTCTCCCCTGCATCCAATAACTGCTTGGGCTCACAAAGGCTACATCCTCTGATATCTATGCACAGTCTGTAGGCATGAATATGAACCTATTGACACAATTCTCATATAAACATACACTTGTTTCCAATGCTCTAAGTCATTCCTGTCTCTAAGCCTCAACTCTATCTGGATGCCCACCTCATTCCCAAGTTGTTTGGCTACCATGATACAGAGGTGGCTAACCTGTCTCCTCATGTCTCTTTACGCATCAGGCAGTAAAATGACTAAGAGGAGCTGAACACAGAAACACTCTGTCTTCTTGGGTTTTCTTCAAGGAAGAGAAGAGCAATTGAGAGAGGACTATGTCTGCATGGAGTCTTTCCTATGAGCTTGGAAGGGGGCTATAGACAGTCAACACATCTCAGGCCCTCCTGATGCATGGCTTAACAAAGTTTCCCTCTTCGTCATCCTTCAGAGATGCTCCTGGCCACCTCTGTTTCACTAGTTGCATTCTTCTCTTGAGTTTAGTCTACCTCCCTTTGGTAAGCAGCCAGTGTATTTCTCCATAGGTTCCCGGTGATGGGTTCAAGAGAAGCTCCCATGGCTTGGGCTGTGCACTATTAAAACACCCTTTAGGTTCTTCTAAGCAATTCATGTCTCTGGCTGGAGGAGTCTATGACCTTCCTACATCTTCTGTTAGTACCGAATCTTTGCCTTGACTGCATCTTCTCATCATACACCTAGGCAGGACTTTTCTGAGTGCTGATCACTTAGCCTTTAATATCATTTGCTTATTTTGCTTTTAAACATCATCTGGTGGAGAGCTTCATGTTAGTTATGGATGAAATAAGTGTAGCTACAGAGATTGACTATTCAAGCTCATGCAGGCCAGAGCTAGATCTCATCATTCTCTCCCAGTATTTAGTCTCTTCCACGAGAAAATTGTTCCTTGCTAAGTTTTAAGTTGGATGATGATTCTTTTTGTATTTGTTTTGTTTTTGGACACAGGCTTGCATGAAGCTTGATCCTCTCACCTGAGCTCCAGAGTACTGGGGTTAGGATGTGTACCTCTATGCCTAGCTTTCAGGAGCTCCTGGGTGCATGTAGACCTGTTGTTTACTGGATAATTACTTATAGCTGCTAGAAGATACACCCATTTGTCCTTTATAATGAAGAAAGGAACATCTATCTATTGTGTCTCTCTGAGAGATCTCCATTCTACCACACGTTGAATCTCCCCTTTAAATATATCTATGTGGAAAGAGACTTGAGGTAGCTATCTGGATGGAAGGCAGGGGTCTTTGAGACTCTTCTTGGAGCTGACTTTGAAAGAAGAGAATATTTCTCAGTGTTGCCTGGTGTCTGAATACCACTGTGAATTAAGTATAGTCCTGGGGCAAAGTGCTGCTAGAGGCTATGTGACAGATAAAACCAATTCTGCATCTCCAACCTCATCATTCATATTTGCAATACCATCTAAAGCTAGACCCACGTTGAATCAGTTAGTGGAGAAACAGAAAAGTCAATGAGAGTGTAGACTAATCCAAACCAATTCAAGCCAACAGTTTACACCATCACAGGCAGCAACAATGTAGAGGTTTCTCTTGTATGTAGTTGTTTGAGAGTTAACAAGTATCTTTGGCAAATAATATCTACAAAATATATGTCTAGAAGGGTTTTCTGGGGAGATGTTTCAATCCACTAAGCACTCTTGTCATACAAGCATGAGGAACTGAATTTGAAGACCCAGCATCAACATAAAAAGCTGGTTGGTGGTGGCACATATCTATAACCCCCAGTGCTGAGGGAGTGGAGACAGGAGAGCTAGTTGAATCAACCACTTCCAGGTATGATGAGGAACTCTGCCTTAAACAGCAAGGTGGAGACAGATCTATGAAGTAGCCTGATGCTGACTTAAATACACATGCATATGGGTGCACATGTACATATATGAAATAAGCATACATACACATATACACACCATGTATATAATACAAACAAGTATAAGGGTAACATACACACAGACACATACACACACACACCAGTCTAAGGGAAGAAACACAGCACCTCTGTCAGTCCATTTTAGTTGACAGAATTTAGGAACTCACACAATTTGATAAGTTTTCAATTCTCTCATCACATAAGCATCTCTTAAAAATCAATAAAATTACATCTCAAAGAGCCTGCCCTTCTCTTCAGCTTGTGTCCTCCATTGTTTGTCTGAGCAGAGAAGATGCACATGGGTGTCCTCTGCATGACAAGTAGGGCCCTGGATCATTTGTTTTCTCTGTGATAGGAAAACATTCTTAGTTCCCATCCACAGCGCCAATGTCCTCCCAGACAGATGAGGCATGGGCAGAATATTTCATACTGATGGTTCAGAGCCTGGAGATGGCAGTGGTGCTGATTTCCTTTCATGACACTTTAATTCTGTAGTAACCGTTCATCTATAAAGCCACCTGGGAGATCTCAGTAGGGCCAGCGAGAGAGGGGCCATCCTCTTCTTAGACACCCTCTGGATTCTACTTTATATCTCTTGCAAGATTCCCAATTCCTGGTGTGAATTCTGTTATCTTCCCTCAGTTCCTTAAACCCTGTGCAGACTTTCTAAAGAAACTGAAAAATTCATTGTACCAACTAGATAATGTAATTGTCTGGAGTTTTCCTAGTAGAGATGTTATCCTGGAGGCTTGGAGAATTCTGCCTCTTTGACCATCCCCCCCCCCTTTCTGTAAATCTACCTACCTATCTACAGGAAGGACAAGGACTTCCTAGTTGCTTTAACATCCTTCTCACCCTTAGCCTTAGCTCTTGCTGTCCATCAGGTAAGCTTTTCTCTATGCCTTTGCTTTTCTGGTCGTCCCCTGTGGTTCAGCCTTCCCCTTATCACCAAAAGTCTACCTTACACTTCGACTTCTAGCTCCTGTGCTGCTTTGAATTCCTTTTCTTTGTGTTTAATCATATGTTACATTGTATTGTTATCTGTTTCAAGTTTATAGTATTAGTCGTCCTGGGGAGATAAAAACTCTCTTAGGACAAAGAATCATTACTGAGAATAGATGTTTAGTGATTGCCCGGGAGTGGTAGGGAATAAGTCACTTGGAGAAGATACAAAGAAAAGCCACAGAATCATAGAAGATTAAAGCTAGAAGGAGCTTGAAGGTTGTCTAGGATATTTCATTTTACAAATGAGATGTACAAGCCAACATGAGAGTCTTTCACATGTGTACGTACAACCAAGCCAATGATGAAAATGAAAGCGGCAGTGAGCCCTGCGTCAGAGCTTTCTTCTGCGTTCCATGATTGGCCTCTCTAGGAGCTCAGCATCACAGACCCCTTCCTAAACTGAGGCGAATGGAGAAGATTGAGTTCTCAGATTCAGGGACTTAGAGGCCTGAGCAGCTGTTTCCCCTCCCAGCCCCTTAGAAGAGTAGCCTCTGACTGGCTTCTTTTGACTTCCTTTCTGTCTTCAGCATCCTTTCCTTATTCAGGGTTTTACTTTTCACGGTTTCAGTTTTCTGAGGTCAATGCAAGCAAAAACCATCACATGAAAACTTCCAAAACAAAATAATACTTTATGAGTAGAAGTTTACACTATTTTGAATAGCATGATGAAGTCTTGAATTCTTACCTTTGCAATTTATAATTTTTTTTTGAAATTTAAATAATTAAAATGTTTAGCCACTTTCCTTTCCTCCCTCCAACCTTCACCATGCACCCCCTCTTGCTTGCTCCCAAATTCATGGACTCTATTTCCTTATTTGTTTCTACATTTTTGTATGTGTGAATGTGTGCACAAATGCAACCCACTCAGTTTGCATAATGTTACCAGTATGCATATGATTTTAGTGCTGACCACTTGGTATTAGATAGCCAATTGAGGGCCTCTTTTCCAAGGACACTATTTTTTTCTGCACTTATCATTTCTAAGTAGCCTGTAATTCCTGTCTAGAGCGGAAGCCTGAGGAGAAGAATCAGAGGAGAGGGCATTAACTCTGAGATTTTGTCTCCTAAAAATGTCAGAGAAGCCACACCCATGAATTCTTATCATCATGGGTGCATCATCAAGATCTGAACAGGATAATAGTTGTGTACCAGTGGTACATATATATGTGTGTATGTATATATATATATATATATATATATATATATATACTGTACATATATATACAGTGTATATATGTACATATGTATATATATGTGTATATGTGTATATATATGGTGTATATATGTGTATATATATGTACATATATACATATATATATTTGGTTATCTAGGTATATATATA
>NW_022196891.1:56931177-56943901 GCF_008632895.1 Mastomys coucha | reverse complement strand
TATATATATATATATCACTTAGTAAATATCTTAGTTATCAGAGCCACTACCAACCATGTTAGAAAAGTGTTTAATAAGAGACCTAAAACTCAAGAGTAATGACACTCATGTCTGGTTATGACAAATACAAGTTGTAAAATTATAAAGCTCTCCAGTTGGAACAGCATACAATACATACAGTGTTTAGTTCTATCTATGGTTTTAGGAATCCACTGGAGGTCTTGGGATGCATGCCTCCTACTAGTGTTTCATAATTCTTCAAAACTATCAGGAAGGATTAGTTTGAAGTGAATAAGGCAAGAGAGACAGGCTATAAAAGAAAGCTGGTAGTGGCTTTCCCCCTCAGTTCATGATCCAGCTAACTAATGATGGATGGGGTTTGCTGAGTACTCAACAGATGCCAGCATTCTAGCATTTTACACATCTTCCCATTCACTACTCACACCCTCCATATGAGGTATGCAGTGGGCGTGCTCATTATGCTAATTTTATGGAGGAGGAGGCTGAGGCAGAGAGATTAAGCAACTTGTGATGGAAGAAGGAGGAATGTAATAACTGAGAAAAAGGAGCTGTCAGATTTCCGTGATTCTCGTGCTATTCTAAACCTCTAGTTTCATTGTAAAATTCACATGAGCTTAGAACCACAGTGGAAAACAGTAGCCCAGGGGGTAAATATTTGGTGTGACTACAAAGTGTTGAAAAACAGAAAGAAAAAATATATGAATTTATGAATAATATTTATAGTTGGATAATGGCATAAGAATTATTGATTTGGGGGTTTCCCTTGGAAGACTGGAAGAAATCCTGGACCTGGGCTTTTACATAGCAAGAGCAAACCGGAGCTGAGGGTGGCAGATTCTTGGCAGACTCTGGGGTTCCCCATAACCCTCACTTCCTGACACTTCCAATATAGAAGCCAAGCTCATCTGTCAGTGTGCCTGGTGCCCAGAATCGTTTCAGTCTGAGACACCTCACCAGGGACATTTGTGCTGCTTGGGGAATGAGTCTATAAATGAAACAGGAGCTCCAGGAGTCTTCTGAAAATCAAAGATCTTTCTAAATTGAAAGGATGGAAATTGTCAAAAATAACAAACCCTTTTTTTCCAGTGTGTGTGTGTGTGTGTGCAGAGCAGGGGGGTGTAGATCATCTGAAAAATTTCTCAAGAAAGAAACTATTTGGTGATATGGAAAAATCAGTCTGTATTCTGCAACTCTTGAGTGGCGGCTTCAAACATTCAAACCTTGCCAAGCCAATTTTCCCCTTTCAGATTCAACGCTGCTCCATTTATCTCAGTGGGGACTAAAGACCAGCAGAATTTGAAGTCATAAAACTGAGCCTCTTTGAATGATTTTGGTCAAAACAGCTCCTTTGTCAGCTACAAAGTATGCTTACTTAATGTTCTTCTGCTCTCCGAAGACCCTAAAGAGAAATTTCTAAAATTTCTCCAAAAACATTTCACCTCTGAGCCGATTATAAAACTGGAGAATTTCATTTGGAAAACAGGCGCATATTTCAGAGCCTTATCGGCTCTAGGGTAGAGGAAATTATAATGGAAGCAAGGTTCTCCCTCTTTGCTTTAACTAAGTGAATGCTTTTGTGATCACTACAATAATGATGCTCTGATTTATGTAGCACCATTTATTCTTCAGAGGCCCTCAAAATGATTTACAAACATTATCTCATTAAATCCTCTCTAACATCCCAGGAAGGCAAATAACATCAAGAGAGATTATCCCTAGGAAAATGGCTCTCTCCCGCAGGACAGAGGTGAGATGAGCTACCCATGACCCTAGTCCATGTAGCCCTGTGACAAGAAACAGAGCCTGGGTTTGTACAATGCCAGATGGAGCCTTGTGTATGGATCAGTGTCTCCTAGCTGATGTAAGACTCGACTGTGTTCCCCATGTGCCCATATGCAGCTTCCAGAGGCCTGTGCAATGGGAAACCACGTCTGGATCTTCCCATCTGAAACTGTTTTTAGATCGTGTGGATAGAAGGGACATTCACCGGCTCTTGCCGAATGCATGAATGCTAGTTTAGTTTTAAGATGTCCAGCTGCACTTAATTACTCTGAAAGCTCAAATTGTACCCAGGAGATGAATTTTCCCATGTTTCCCTTTGCTTCGGAAACACTAGAGTTTGTTCATAAGTTCTGATACCTAATAATGATTTCAAGTGAGGAAAGAGGCCTATTTCTTTGGGATATTGAGGCAAAGCTCTTTTTGAAGTATTCTATCATTGATACACTGACCTCCAGGACAAAGGGCTAAGCTAGAAAGATCAGTAGATAGCATTAGGAAAAGAATAAATAGATTTCAATAGAAATGTCAACCATTGGCTCTTCCAGAATCAAATTATTTTAAATTCTACTGTGTGTGTCATTGACATAGAACAGGCAAGGACTATCCTTGGTCAGAGAAGCTTCTTTTCGCAGTGGGATGCAGTCAAAGGAGAGATGCAGAACTAGACAATGTGCTGAGAATAAGAGACTCAGTGCTCAGCCCATGAGACATTGGCATCAACTCTTCCCAGTAGCACCAAGGATCAGGGAGCATCACGGGGTTTGGGGGGGGGGCGGGGAGACAGAAAGAACACAAGAGCTGAAGGATGCAGAAGAGTGCTCTGAAATGCTGTCTTCTAGACAGGTTGTAACTATCGCATCCATGAGCTCAACAGTAGCTGAGATTCCTTTCATAAAATGTGCATAAGATCAAGCCTGCCAAAATTCTGGCATAAATGGAGTAGATAATCTCTAGTTTCCACCCCTTCCTGAGAAGCTATCTACAGTTGACAGTTTCTGGAGTGAGGGAATCATTCATTTTGGATAGGATATGGCAATTGGTAGAATTCTCGTGTTCCAGTCAATGGTTCCACATTCATGAACATATAAGGAGCTCTAACCTGATTTAGTAGGTTATTAAAAACAAAAGACATGAAGCTGGGACAGAGTTATATTGGGAAAGAAATAAAAAGTAATCAATCCTACTCCCGATCCAGCACCCCTGTGATGTGTATCATATGTACGCCAAGTATGCTGTGTATGCCCCATAGCACAGGTCACTTATTAACTGGGTCTGCTTCCTTGAGTTGCAAGAGCCATCTCTGATTCAGAAACTTTTATGAG
Source organism: Mastomys coucha (assembly GCF_008632895.1). Lineage (NCBI taxonomy): Eukaryota > Metazoa > Chordata > Mammalia > Rodentia > Muridae > Mastomys > Mastomys coucha. Next base: position 56,940,776 of record NW_022196891.1, on the reverse strand, counting down.
TGGAGACCTATGTTGGTGGTCTACCCCAGGCCCTCCATATGTTTGAAGCTGGTATTACTTATGGAGGATAATTGGTCTGTCTCCACCTCTCTTTTGAACCTCCTCTCCTTCCCTTCCCCACAAATACCTAAGAAACATATGGTGCTAGTTTCTACAGGACATAGAGTTTAAATTAAATACTGTGTTAATTTGTGCTGATATAATACAGTTATAGTTTTAGGAACCATACTTTCTAAGTCCTAGAAATGGGCCCAGAGTATATATGTATGGAATATACAGATGTTAAATAAATGAGAGGCATATATGAAATGATGATTAAAAATCACAATCAGAAAAGATAATGAGACTCTAACATATAGGATTATATCAATACACATATATTAGGAGGGTGTATGTGTGTGTGTGTGCAAGTATGGCTCTACAGTTATCACAAGGGCATTTGAATCTCATAGTGGCCCTAGAGATTTTGGTGATGGGAGGAGGGGTGGAGGGAGAGAGAGAAAATATTTTACAAAAATCCCAAGTCAGCCAGTCTTAATGAATTCAGACACCTAGTTATTATGAATGTGACACCCCCAGTCACTGTATAAAATAGCTTGAGACTCCTAAGACTTCATGTTTTTTGGAATGCTCTAGTGAAAAGTAGGCTACACAGGGGATAGCAGACATGAAGCTGGCTGTATTTGCAGGTCTTTTTGGGTTGATGTGACATTAAATTTAAGTCTCAGCTCTCTAGTCCTGAAAGCCTCCAGAAGGCCACATGCTCAGCGCTGGAGAGGCAGGATGGAGTGGCGCTTCCAGACTCTCTCATGTCCAGTTTATCACATGAAGGGAGCCCTGATGAAGTGGATCCCTGCAGACCCAGGAGACACTTGTAGGAGGAAGGTTGAGGATGCAATGAGGTGGAGGAAGGAAGATCAGAGGCAGAGGAAGTTAAATTGTTTGTCAGCTTGTGGGACAATGAATGGCAGAAGAGTCTCTGGCCTACCAAACCAGAGCTCTTTGCAGGCCATTGCTACCCCTTGCAGATACTCAGAGGGCAGGGGGGGTCACCCCTTTCAGAACTGTAGCAGTAAACACGCCACCAGATGAAACAACCTGCCAACTGTGCAACAGCCCTGGGAGGCAAATATGCCTCTCTTTCAACCTCAAGTACTTAAAGTACTTGGTAGAGTTGTGTTTGCATTGCCATGGTGATAGAAGCAAACCATGAGAGCTTTACAGTAGACACAGGAAGGCTTTGGGGGCTTAAGGGTTTCTGCAGCCTATGCAGGAAGTAACTCCCATATCCACAGAAGGATTAATGGGGCTCCACCAATGAGGCCCTCGAAGTACTGTGCATTCATGGTCATTGAGCAGAGCTACCTGTGTGCTAGCAAAATCGGCAGCATCCTAGCAAGCACAGGCCAAACTGGCAAAGTCCTGAGGCTGGCAGCTCCATCAAGGGCCAGAAGGGGACATACAAGTTGAGGCAAGATCTGCAGAGCTAACTAACACCCACCCTGGCAGGCCAGTTTCCTTGACAGCAAACGAAGTCCTCACAACTATTTTTCTCCTACTGAAGTAACAAAAACATGTTTCCCAGATAACAAGAGGACTTTTTCATAGCAAAAGGATGCAATAACTCAGGCGGGAGGCAACACAGTGGCTTGGAGGAAGAAAGTCGGTTTATTATCCCTTGGGTTTGCCTTCGACTACATAGCTATATAGATGGGCATCCTATATTTCCAGTGAGAGAAGTATGTCTTCATTGTGGTATATTGGAGGGGTCTGTGAGCATAGTCTCCTCTGCTCCTCTTGATGTCCAAATGCCAGCTGCACATGTGCTGTGGATTGACAGAAAGTAGGCAGCCTCTGTTTAGGTGAGTTTTGCTAGATCAAGTCACATGGGTTGTAAGAGAAATAGCACATGGTTTCAACTGATTTACCCATATATTTTTTTTTTCTGTGTGAAGAAATATGTTTGCTGATGCAGAAAGTAGAACATGCAGAAATGCTTTTACCTTGTCCTCAGTTTATGCCAAGCTGATTTCGACAGCCTAAGCAGCTACAGTTGTCAGAGGCGTTTGGTAAAACCACCATAATCCTAATGGCACCACAAAGAAAGAAGGGCATGATGGTAAAGGTTTACTCACTAATGCTTACTCAGAGGACTGGTTAGAGGGTGAATGATACAGAAGGGTTGAAAAGTTGACGTCTGGCCTTTGTTTCCTCAGGATGGCCATTGTTGACTATGGCTAATATTTACACAGAAGCTATTCATCCAAACTGCTGTGTATGCATCTCTTTGGAGTCCCCATGTATGGCTAGTACGTCATTAACCACTTTAACAGATGAGAAAAGTAAAAGGGCCCAAAGCTTAGAGCTTTGGAGTCTAGCTCTAGTTTTATAAGGCTAGAAACTGCATGATTTTGTAAAGATCCAGCTAAGCAAGCTTGAATTTCTAGCTCTAAAAATGAAACTAAGGCTGAGTCCCTAAAAGACTAAAGCAGAAAGACTAATGTGGGTTTGAGGCTGTCCTGCATACATAGTAAGTTCTGGATCAGTTTGGGCTATAGAGTGATACCTTGCCTCAATAAAAAATGATAGAAATAACAGTATTTGTTAATAGGGGTATTAAATACCACATGACATGCTATAGGAAGTTATGCCATGTGCGGACAGCAAACTAAGATTCACCAAGTACCTTTTTATGTACCAGGCACTAAGATCTGCTATCCACAGAAGGAAGCTGCTCCTGTGTGGGACTTGCTGATGATGTGTAAGATGAGGAAGTTGTATTCCATTATCACTATGGTGCTCTTCAGCTTTAGGGCTCTTTTTTATTCTATTCATATCTAAGGGAATAATAGAATTTTAGAGGGAGGAACTGTGGGGAAGACAAGAAATATGCATGCAAAACACATAGAGACAAAAAAGAAGCCACCGAAAGACATGCCCACCACAGGAGAAGCATCTCAGGAGAAATGTTTAGGCTCACTGATGGCCTACCTCAGCACCTCTCTGTGCAGATCAGGGAGCTTGGGGGATCCTCCGAAGAGACCAGGCAGCAAAGGGAAAATGACAACCATTCTTCTGCCTACCGGGGTTTGGAGGTTTATGGGTCTACTTTAAATTAGGAAGATAAGTTTTTGCTTCCCAGGCTTTTGCCAAGAGAATATATCCTCAAACTGCCTGCTGCCCAAGTCTAATTAAAGACTCCAAGGAAAGAAATAAGAGTCTAGTAATTGTCGGAAGGACAAGCAGTCTACTTATTCCTCTCTGTAGCTCTACTCCTCAAATTATATCTGGTCTTGTTAAAACATAGATTATGGCCCCACCTGTGGCATTTCCTATCCAGCCAGCCTGTTCAATGGGGGAAATTTGCATTTCTAATAAGTTCCCAAGAGCTACTGATGTTGCAAGTTTGAGGTTATGTGTGAGAAGAACTGGGCTGAAAAGCATCAAGTGTATTACAGGTCAAGCCTAAAACAAAGACATGTATCCTTTGAGCACAGGGTTTTGATCCCCAGTCTTTAAGGATCGTCTATTGAGTTCCTTTCTGACACTATGTCCTTCTCTGGCATTGAGCAATAACAGAAGTAACAACCTTAAGACATTTCTGGCATCTTGACGCTTTGAAATTGTTGAGAGTGTCAGCTCCTACATCTCCCGATGTCCTTTTATTAGAATACTGAGAAAGAAATCTTTGTCAGTTCTTAGAGCAGGAAAAATAGCTCAGGTTTTTCCCCCAGAACAGTGCGGATTTTTGCTCCTTTTGGTTTATATGACTTCATTTGGCAACTAGAATTCTAAGAGCAGTAAGATGCCTGGTTTTTGTTTGTTTGTTTGTTTGTTTTTTAAATAAATAGCACAAACCCTGTGACATGCAGTTCAGGGTACTGATGTATCTGGTCATTTATTTTTATTCAGTCATTTTCTTCTGAAAATTTTTTCAAATCCTTCCTAGAATGGGGGAGGGGAATAAAGAAATACATAAATAATAAAATAAATGATAGAGAAGACCCTGTGCACCAGTTTCAGCAAGGCAGGAAATAATCGAGAAACAGAAGTTGGTGTCAGTAAACATGTGTTTCTGTCTGTTTTAGTGTGGTGGGTGACAAAAGCAATTTACTCAGGATCCAGCAGGTACGTGTTGGCATTGTAGCACACATCTGTCTGCTCCAGGGACGGGAGGCCTTTTGGCTACTCTTTCCTGCTTCCCATGAATAAAACGCTGAGATAACTGGGCTCCTGCCTTGGCGTGAGGTATCAGGTTGTGTGACTTGAGGAATCGATAAAATGAGTTTGCTTCAAGCCTAGTTACTCCTGCTCCCAAAGGAAAGGGCAAGGGTTCAGCATGGATGTGGAAAAAAAAAATGTGGCGAGGTGGCCTGAGTCATTAATAAAGAATGTTTTCAAGTCGGGCGGGAGAATGAGAATTCTTCCTCCTTCTCAGCGGACACTCCAGCCTTAATTAAGTGGACACCAGCAGGGCAAGCACTGTGAGATTTTTATAGAATACAAAAAGTGATGCCTTGGTGAATTCAGAGTGAAAACCACAGGGTCCGGGGCGTGGCTAAGCAGGAGGCCTTGCCTACATATCCATGTTTCAGTGCCGAAATCTGGAGAGCAGGGGAGGGCTGGCTATGTGGTAGACTATGTGCACCATTCTGAGCACCTGGGAGAAGTAGAATGGTTTGGAGAGCCCTCTGACTAACCCAGAACTTCACCCCTTCTAAGAGGACTGAAGGATGTGGTATGTCCTTCCTCTGGCCCACCACTTCCTTCTGCGTGCTGTACTTGGCATGCCAGATTGAAATTACCTGTCCCCAGTTAAAGTGGCTACATGCCGTGCTCTATCAGGGACAGATCTTTAGAGAAGATTCCAGCTCTGTCAGCAGGGAGGAGAATTATTCTCATTAATATATTTCTGATAGAATACATTCTAAAGTTTTTAACCCTTCCTGTTCAGGTCTAATGCTAATTATCTCAGAGTCCTACGTGGGGACCCACCAACCTCCATAAATCTTGACCCTATGGGGCAGAAGAAGCAAACAGGAGCAGGCTAGAGGTGGGGAGCTGAGGACAGCGACTCTCCTCTCCTGGATGCTTTCTCCTAATGAATTCTTCAAGCAGCACCCAGAGAAGGAGATGGGCTGAGGGAGGCCCACCCTCCAACCAGCTGCATTAATCACACTGCATCCCTTCAGCCCCACCAAGATGGATGGCCAGTTCCCAGGTGCCTTCTAATAATAAGCTTAATTCAGCATTTCTCAACACACGCACACTAGCTCTCTCCTTTCGCAGTGAAGACTGGCTCCAGAAGCAGCATTTAAATCAAAGGCCTCCAAAAGCACAAGGTGGGTTCCTGGGGAAGTCTGAATTGGGAAAACAAAGGTCACCCAAAGTCACAGTGGTAAGGCTGAACAGTAATGAACAGAAGCTCACTTCGTGCCTGATGTTATCTGGCTGCCCGGAGAGGAAAGGGGATTAGAGACAGACAGGCTGACTCCTCTCTGCTCCAGTTTTTCCAGAACTTAGGCCTGAGCCCTCTGCTTCCTTTGTTGAAGTCTCATTTGTCCTCAAAGAGCTGGTGTGCTTTGTGTACCTCTGATGGATTGATTCGGCTCTCAGTAAGACTTTCAAGAGCGACTCCTGTGTACCTCCTATCTGTGGGCCTTAGATCCTAGGTTTTCTGGCACCATCTCTCTGTCACCTTCAAAGCAACAGAGGATGTCATCACTGCCTATGACCCAAATCATGTGTGCAAGTACCTGGGGGAGGTACTTCCTGAACCACACAAAATGTGGGTTTTGCCCTAAGGAGCTGAAGGTAGTGGGGAGGAGAAAACATTCATAAATGGAGAACCCAGAGAAAAGAGCCTGTAAGGCTCTAACAAATAGCCTGGCTTGGATATCTTCTTTTTCTCTTCTCCAGGGTACCAAGTAGGGGAAGTATGGGCAAACAGTGGGATGGTGACATGGCGCTGGTAGCCACACCTCATATAAAGAATTAACTAGAAATACGTAGTCAACCCAAGAAAAGTCATAGCCTCTGGAGTCAGAGAAACTTTGAATTCCAGTTCCTACATTTATTTGATGTCTGACTTCTGCAAAATTATTTAACCTTTCTGATTTTCAATTTCCTCTTCTGTAAAATGGCTCTGATAATATCTCTGTCCCTGTTGAGAGATTTGTTTGCTTGAAGGAGGTCAAGCATCCAGCACTGTGTGTGCGTCAATAACAGCACTTTTAAACTACCAGTTAATTCGTGCACTTACTTGTTCATTTGACAAACACATAGCAAGCATCCACTGGTACCACACATTGTTCTAGGCCTTCCATACACCAAGCATGAATGAAAAGCAGAATTTTCTCCTGCATGGACATTCTACTGTGGTCAGGGGGAGAGATACATGAGTGGGTCATTCTGATTCGTTCTGTTACAGCCAAGGGAGGAGGAAAGCATAGCCTGAGCTATGGGAAACTGAAGATGTTCCCATTTTATTCTTAAATTCCTTCCCTGACATTTGTTTTTCTCCCAGCCCTTCTTTTTAAGATTATCTGCAAATTGATTATTTTTCTTATTGTGGATAAATAAATCTTCACTGACCTAAGGAATTGCCCTTCTTCCCATCTACCCAGCCAGCAAGCAGGATCACAGTCTCATCTTTCAGGTGGTTTTTTTTATTCCCTGCCTAGGTGTCCTCTTAATTCTTCAAAAACAAGCTTAACCCTTTCATGACTCTATGTCACCTCACTAACTATCCATCATGGAGCTGGCAGCAGAGATTTAGTGTTAGGAATGGTTTAGGCAAAGCTGTGGATCAAAAAAAAAAAAAAAAGTCTTGCTATTGAGCTGAGGGGTACAAGAGTCAGAGGCAGATTGTACACTCTTTGTTCCATCTACTCCTTTGTTCTTAAGCAGACAATAATTTATTTGCTGTGGACTGAGATTTATTTCATGACTTACAGGATTAGAAATTTGGGGGCAATAAAGATTTGTCAGCGTATTCGACCTGTCATCTTCTGAGTGCCTTCTTCAGGCGCCAAGGTTTCCTTAACTGCCCAGATAAGTCTTCCAGATGACTGCCAGGCCCTCTGTCAGGGGAGCAGCCTGCTTTCTGTTAGCAAAGCTCAGTGGATGTCTGTGGCATGCAAGAGTGGTGCTCGGCTTCAGAGAAGCCAGGAACTGAATGGAGAAGGGTACCAATAGACTGTAAAGCATGAAAAAAAATATTTGCATACAGCATTAACTCCAAAGCTAGTATGATGGTCCTTCAGGCCCTGAAGGGCCTGCTCATGACAGGGGAGAGAGGTAACAAGAAACAGTTGGAAGAGACATAGAACTTGAAAGTATTATACTACTTCTCCTTGACTCTACATTCTTACCTGTAAACTGAATACCTAGGAATAGGCTGGTAAGCTTCCTGAACTGGAATTATAGTAAGTTGCAGACTCTTGTCTGCAACAATTCAGGGGATGCTGTGCCTAGACTTCATTTCTCACTACTTGCCATGAGCCTTGACTCTGCCCCAGTCTCCTCTGAAGATGACCCTGGACTACTAGAGCTGTCTGTTGCTTGTATCCAGCTGCTTCATTTCATTCTTGCTTGAGAAAACGTGCCATGGAGGGCAGACTATAATGGCCCCTGTAACACTGACTGGAGTCTGAACACAATCTGTGGGGTGCTGCTCTGGGTCAGGTTAAGACCAGGACTTTCCCTAACATGTCACATTTGCTTGCCTTTGTCCTTATCCCTGCCCTGTCTCAGTCCCTCCCCAAGTAGTTCCTACTGAGACACTCTGCCAGGTGTCTTTATCCTGGGGTCAGCTCTGGAGGGACCAGCCTATGGCAACCCAACAAGTTAGCATTGTCTATTTGTTAATAGAAGACCCATCTATGCCCTTTCTTCCTGCATCCTGAGGGTTTTTAAGTTTCTGTCTTGTACTCTTGTAGATGGTGGAGAGTTATTGAAGCTGAGTGGCTTGAGATCACAGGTCATATGCAGAACTTGGAGGCAGTTCAAGGGACTAGATGTACCATGTCAGATGGTAGCTACCTCCTTCAGTTTCTATAATCGTAAAGGAAATCTTTGGCATAAAAGAAGTTTGCGCGATTCAATGGTCCAAGCTTGTCATTACAATGTGCTTGGAACACTTGGTTGTTTTGTTTGTTTATTTGGTTGGTTGATTGGTTGGTTGGTTGGTTTTGGTAGTTTTTCAAGACAGGGTTTCTCTGTGTAGCCCTGGCTGTCCTGGAACTCACTCTGTAGACCAGGTTGGCCTCGAACTCAGAAATCTGCCTACCTCTGCCTCCCAAGTGCTGGGATTAAAGGAGTGCACCACCACTGCCCCTGCAATGTGCTTGGAAGAGTAATGGAATAAGCAACTTTTGAGTGAAGGTAAGGACTGTAAAAATTTCTTCAATTCTGACCAAAAGGCAGAAGTCAGCCCTCTGCTCTTTCACTACTCCTTGCTCTAAGTGTTTGTCGTCTTCTTTACAACATGGTGTGGTCCTAAGGAGACTCCCCTCATCTGATGGCTCCTTCCTGTACAAAGGTCAGACTCAGCAAGACCATGTCTGAGAGTTAAGATGGGTGTTATATAATACAATGTAGTGAGGGGCGTATCCCAGGGAAAGTCCAGCAGTCATGGAGTTGCACACAATAGGTTTAAGCCTAGGGTAGAGTTTATCTCAACTCCATGTACCTCAACTTCTTTGTTTTCAAAATTGATTTTTTCATCTACTTTATGTATATCTATAATGCACATATGTACATTTGTATGTTTGTGTTCATATACAAGCGTATGTATTGCACAGGTATGTGAGATCAGTCACTGTCTTTGGGTGATATCCTCAATCTCCATCATCATCATCATCATCATCATCATCATCATCATCATCATCATCTCTGTCACTGAACTTGGAACTCACTGATTCAATTAGGCTGGCTGGACAGTCAGGGATTTGCTTGTCTCTGCTTCTCCTGTGCCTAGATTTCAGGTGTGTACCAGCATGCTCCAGTTTTTTACACGTGTTCTGGGGATTTGATTTCAGATTCTTATATTTTCAAGGTAAGAACTTAATCAAATAGGCCATCCCCCTAGTCTTCATTTGTGAAACAGACATGGCACTAATTGCTAAAGAAACTTTCTCTAAAGGTTAATGGGGTCAGGTACTTAAAGGAATCATGAACATTTTCATCACAACCCTGTACAGGTAAATTATTTAATCCACTTTGGCTCCCAGTGGGTCATGCAAGTGCTCTGTATCTGCCCCAGAGCTTTCTGGATTTGTGAATGAAAGACACACACACACATACACACACACACACACACACACACACACACACACACACACACACAGTTACTATAATTTTGGTAGGCCTTGACTAGCTCAGTGGCTGGTCATGTGTAATCTTCCATGCAGCTAGCATACATTTCCCTTTGGTATTCCTGGTTTAACATCTTCTAAATCTTTATTTTTGTCTTTGCTGCCCTGTTACCTTCTGGGCAACCCACCCTCCCCCAGGCCAAATTCCCTTTCTGTCTACATTGTAGGATGCTTTCTCTCCTGCACCTCTTATACCTGACCCTTCTCCCTCCTAGTCATGGT
>NW_022196891.1:56926321-56931167 GCF_008632895.1 Mastomys coucha | reverse complement strand
CTCTCTCTCTCTCTTTCTTTCTTTTGATCCATTGCCATGCAATCTAAAAGTCCCGCCCCATCGCTTTGCCCAGCTATTGGCTGTACGCCAATTCTTTATTATCAATCAAAGACAGCTGGGGTCAGGGGCCCTCAGGTCTGGAAGCACAGCTTTTGAGAGCTAAAATAAGACAAAGCATTGAAACCAGTTCTCAACACAGCCCCTTAATTGATAATCAGTTGCTATTGAGCTTGGTCAGTTCTGTGGTCAGAGAGGACAGAAGAGGCTCTGGGATACAAATCTACAGTGTTCCACTGGGAAGGCCCAAGGGGCTTTACTATCTGAACAAATGTTCCTTAGATAGTAGTTTACCCTGGACACCCTGCAGGGTTTTAGAGGTCTTTGTTGACCCAGTTTCTATTCTCTAACAAAGGAATCCAATCATTAGTTTCTGGGCGGTACACTTTGCATTAGAAAGGTAGCATCCAATGAAGGTGGCTGCGAACCAATGGGGAAAGATAAATTGCCTAGAAGACAGCGTTGAGAAAACAGCAGATTTCATGGGCCTGCCTGACTTCTACATTTGCTAAAGCTAGCTTAGAAGAATAAATGAAGAAAAACAGAACTGGATTCCTTTAAACGAAGTCATGGTCATGGACAGATCAAAGGAGTAAATGCACTGGCCGGTAGAAGGTTAATAGAAGAAAATATGATAATACATTTTTGACCTTGGGATCAGGGATGAGTTCTTGTCTAAAACCTCCAAATCACAGCAGATAAGGCAAAAGTCTAAACTTGACTAGTTGGAGATTAAAGCTTTATAGGTAATGGTGGCTGGTGACACCAGCAGAAAATATTCCTTTTAATTTCTAAGACTGACAAAGGACTAATAAATGGCACCAGAAGTTTCTGTGAGCCAGCAACCAAGGAAGCAGTGAATAAAAGATGAGACTAGGAGGTAAGGAGAAGACTCAAACCCAGAGCCTTACAAGCCCAAGAAAATCAAACTCCTTAACAGCCACAAACACGGAAAGGGAAAAAACTAGGGCACCAATTAAAGCTTTGGGGAGTAGCAACAATAAAGAAAAAATGGAAGATGTCACATGTTGGCAGGAATACAAGTTCTCAGAACCTACAGGCCTGCAGTCACGGGTGGTCTTCTGTGCAGTACAGCCATTCTAGAGAGTAGTGTATTCTCGGTCCCAACAACCCCATCCCTGAACCCAAGACCCTTCCACAGTCTGCAAGAGCCGGCTGGGGGCTGCTCCTCAAAGCACTTCCATCTGCTGGGAAATGCGGTGAAGATTCTGAGTGTCTCTGGGGAATGCGTAGGTCTAAGGTAGCCCAGACACCTCAAAGCTACAAGTAGTGTATGCCAGCTATCTAAAGTAATGGGGACAGAGCTTCCGAAGCATGCTCAGGAGACTAAGGAAGAACTTGAAGGATGAGACTCACATCAATAAGAAACACAAATCGATAACATGCATATATGTCTGTTTTTATGTATATAAAACACACCAGTACCTTTGTCTATGGAGGCAAGAGAAGGCATGTGAGGATAAACATCGATAATTAAATAAAAAGGGGAAATATAAGCATTAGAAGTGGGGTTTGCTGAGGTGAATGGGACTTGGTAGAAACACGTTTGTGACAATCTTCGGTAGAAGGGAACAAAGATTTCATAAAATGGTAGCAGGACAGAGTAGTGGGATAGTCCAGGAAATCATTTCCTGGAAGTACCTTTTGAGTGTCCCTAAGCCATTGGGCTTGACTTGCTCTTTGCAGGCTTGGAGACAAGTTTCTATCACAGGGCAGGTGACAGAGGCCCTAGGGACTAAACTGAGTTAATGGAGATGCATGTCAAACAGGTGGCTGTCAGATGACCATCTGATCAAGATACAATGAAAAGGAATTGTCACAGAACCAGAACACTAAAAGCTGTCTGATTAGTGCAGTCCCTCCCCGTGGTCAAACTACACAGGAAGCCAAATCATAATCAGAAGGCTCCTTTGATGGGGACTGAGATAAAGCAAAAGGAATTTAAGTAATCTTCAAAGAAGTCACTTAACCAGAAGCGATTGATGGACTGTCCCAGGACAGAGACAGTCTTGCTGATGGAAACATAATAGTTGGATTATATACCTGTTGTAATGGCGACACATATAGAACACCAAATTAAATTCAGTTGGGTAGAAAGAAAAATAGGCTGAAGACTGGGAAAAATAGGCTGCACAATTCTAAACACAAAGTAGAAGTCCGATTCCAGACAAATAATATAACCAGTCACCTTTGGAAAAACAGATCTCAGAACAAACCTGCCTAGGTCCCTGCAGACTGTCAGAAATAAATGGGTAAATGTAAGAAAAGCGTCTCACACCTGGCAGGGTTGAATTTTACCAGAGCCCCGTGAGCCTGGAAAGCAGCCAAGGTTAAGAAATCCCCTCGACCTTTTGTATTTCAGAAAATGGCTGACTTACAAAGAACAGTGGTCCTCCTGTGACTTCTAATTCACACACGAACCCTTTGTTTGCCTACCCAAGGCCACAGGGACCCTCCGAGGTCGCATCTGTTGTCTCCTACTTGATCGGCTGAGCTGCTGCTCCTCTCTGATCCATCTAGACAAAATGCTATTGACTAAACTTGGGTTAAGCATCTCTTCGCCCAGGTTCTGAACTGCGGCAGGAGGCCACGTTTCCTTTAACAGCCCCTCCTGAGTATAAGAAGAGTTGCGGGGTCAACATTCTCAGACCTTCAGCTTATTCCTCAAAGCTTCTCACTGGGCGTCCTCTCCTTCAGCTCTTCCCTCTTCCCTCTTCCCTCCCTTCTAATGTCAGGTGCTACAATGTAGTCTTTATATTCACCTCTGTGGGGTATCATGTGATGGGGGCATGGGGAGTCTGTTGGCCTAAGCCGGACTTTCTGAATCCTCTTGCCTGGTCTTGAACAAACTACCTTGATGTTTCAGGGAAGAATTCTTACTTTCCCTCACCCTGTCCTGCTGACTAACAGCTCATTTCTTCTTCTGGGAAGAAAGCACTCTTGCTTTGATGGCCCAGGCTGTGGCTGTCTGGGGTAGAGGGTTTTTGTTTTTGTTTTTGTTTTTTAATTTTGTCATTCAGAGTGGAGTGGTGTCCCCAGAGATCCTCTTGGACATGTGCTTTTTTTTTTTTTTCTTCCAGATACTTGTCCTTGTGTCCGTATTTTATCTTGCTGTCTTTCTAGACCTGCTTTTCTCCACTTTCCCTCATCCTGACCCTTTGAAAAGTTAATTAATTGGTTCACTGACTACACAAGCATGCGGATATTGGTCTGTGAATGCTGGAGATTCTCCCATGCCCTAGGAACCCACAGATGCAATGTCTCTGCCATGGAGAGACTCACAGAAAGCAGGGGAGACAGACATAGTAAGTGATACAGCACAACATGATCAATCTGGTAATAGAGATATGAAGGAAAACTGCCATGCTGTGGATTGAATTTAAATCAATAGAGGAGAGGAAGAAAGTATGCGCAAGCCACAATTGAAAATGTGTCATGTTTTATATCAAATACTTAATCTCCCTCAGGGGCCCTTTAAATGAGATATTCTTTCGAGGTCACAAACTGAATAAATAGTTCTTAATCTTTAGTCATCTGCTTTTACTGAATCTGCCTAGGAGGAGGTTTGACAAACAGTCTTGATTTTGGAAAAGCAGCCAGTAAATAGGGAGTTTTGTAAGGGAGCGTTGGCCTGGACCCCCGCTCAATCTACTCCTGCCTTCTAAGCCCCTCCTTCCAGGTTTTAGAGGTCTAAGTAGGTGAGGTTGATCTTTGTATCCCACCCCTTGGTTTTGCACACATCACATCAAAAGGTGGCCCCTGAGGTCTCTGGGTGACCCACATGGCTTTGCTCAGATCTGACGTTTTCTTCACGGCCTCTCTGGCATGTCTCGTGACCGTTACAGGGACTCATCGGCATGTCTGGTGACCGTTACAGGGACTCAGCTCAGTTGTGGGGAAGGGCCTCTCCTTCCGAAGTGTCAAAGAGTGGGTCCAGAGGCGCTAAACTTTCCTTCTCCACCGACACCCCACTACTGGCATTCATAGATTTTCATTTTCAATTAGGGAAAAGGAAAAAACCTTCCTTAAGGTATAAAATGACATAACAATTTACACATGGAATACAGACCTTCCAACCTTGGTAGATGTACCCTTAATCATTCTATAATGCTTTTAAATTTCCAAACCACGTGTGGGATAAGAGAAAGGCTGAAAGAAAGCAATAATCAGATAGTATGGAGGCATAAACCCTTCCATGATCCCTGAAAATATTGTGTTTGTCTTTAAATTTTAGTTCACATTTATGGACTTGTGTTCCTATCATTTTACCAATGAATATACAAATATTTTTGTGTGCCTGGCACTATGCTAGATGCTAAGGTATGAGTATAACCCTTTCCTTCAAGATATCTATGACAGGGACCAACAGGGTGCTTGGCACTTGGGCCTTTTAAAAGGTAGTGTTGCTCTAAATGTCGTAGCCAGATGGCTTCATCACTATTTAAGTTCCCAATTCAGGCTAATGCTCTATCATCCTACTAAATCATTGTCCCCTTCCCCTCTCCATTCAGGCAGGCCATGAGGCTGGATCTCAACTGTGCCTCTTGCAAACCCACCTAAACAAACCCTTTATCCACTTAACCCATTACAAAGATAAACATGATATTGTCTCAAATTAATTATCACAATTCATATCCCTCTTGCCTTCTTTGCAGAGGTCTTTCAGTATTTTACATGCTTTAGGGAAACATGAAGACAGTCACTGAAAGGAAAAATTAAAGCTTTAGACCTGTGCTGACTAGGAAGAAAAGTTATGGGCCTAAGAATC